>NW_015555881.1:3035724-3058132 GCF_001515605.1 Sinocyclocheilus anshuiensis
TGGATTTGTTTCAGCTTTTGTCTTCTCCAGATGTTAACTGATGGACTGGAGTGCTGTGGATTACTTGTGGATTATTGTGATGTTTTTATCAGCTGTTTGGACTCTCATTCTGATGGCACCCATTCACTGCAGAGAATCCATTGCTGAGACACTGATGCAATACTAATCCTTCCTTTAATACTAGTGTCATTGTTTGAAATTGGTTGACATTTAATATTTTTCGTAATAATCCTGCTTCTATCATAAGTGCTTCACTCTCAGAATTGTTATCTATAGCAATCGACATTACACAAAGAATCCACGAGGTTTCTTTAATCTCGGCGGTTTGCATACGCTCACTGTTTGCTCTTAGAGAACGTCTGACAAACACCAGCGTTTCTGCGCATTTACAGAGATATTCTCTGACAAACACAGATGTTTCCGATGGCACATCTGCACACGATGAAGCTCCACCGCTGGAGTTTATTTCAGAGGTTTCTGAAGCGCATCTTTTCTGACACTTGTGAGTTCCCTCAGTTTACCTGCACGGCCTCAACAAATAACACAAGACACAGCACACAAACAAATGAAATCCACAGATGGTTTACACAAGCGAGCACATGTGTTTACTGACGGATCTCTGCTCCGAGTGTTTGCTAAAGGTCAGTGGGAGGTTCTGCTGAGACTTGGTTGAATTCAGCCTCTGTTTTGCAGTTTTACTCTCAATCTGGAGCCCGAGAGGAAAACAAAAAGGCTGCTCAAGAAACTTTATGGAGGTTTCTCCTAAAATATACACTCTTAAAAATAAAGGTGCTTCACGATGCCATAGAAGAACCTTTTTGTCTAAATGGTTCCATAAAGAACCTTTAACATCTGAAGAACCTTTCTGTTTCACAAAAGCTTCTTTGTGGCGAAAGAAGGTTCTTCAGATTATAAAAAGGTAAGAAAGAGATGGTTCTTTAAAGAACCTTTAACTGAATGGTTCTCTGTGTAACCAAAAATGGTTCTTCTATGGCATCGCTTGAAGAACCTTTTGAAGCACCTTTATTTTAAAAGTGTTTTTTACTGTTGACAGTAAAAGTCTGTACTCTGATTAAAGTGGATGACATTGAATCAAAATCGTTGATATTTGTATGTGAAGTTTGTTTCTTTGGATACACATGTAACATTAATGTATAGCAATGTAAAAAAACAGACTTGCAATATTTTATGAATCCTTTTTGAGGTTAATGGAATAGTGAATTCATAAAAATCATACACTGGCTTTATAATATATTTATAATAAATGAGATAAATATAATTAAGTATGAATGATCTTATAAAAATGAATCACATTGAAATTGCTTTATTTATTTATTTATTTATTTATTAACTCTGAACCAAGTTTCAATGTCAGTTAAATTGTGAGAATGACTTCAAATCTAATAAATTAGGATTTCATTTATGAATTAATTTGCCAGTAAAGTGATCTTTAAAAAGGTCTTTAAATTTCTCATTGAAGATGCCAAATTTTCTCCATTATTTAAAGATAAATAAGAAATTCTGATGAGAAAAATCATATTTAATCAACTGGGAAGAGGTTTCTCAAATATTTTCTACATTTATAATTCAGTGCCATACCAGCTATGGCTATAGTCATGGCACAAAACAAGTGAAAAATAGAAAAGTATATATAATTAACAATTTAAAATGACACAAAAAAATAAAAAATGAATCAATAAATAAAACTTTTTAAAGATTGTCTTTGATAACAAATCTAAAACTTATTATTGGCGTTATCATATATTTAGGACAAATGAGATATGGTGTGATTAATATTATACATTTTTAATTACATTTGAAAGGAATTACACATTAAAACTGCTTCTTTTTTACTCTGAACTTGTTAAGCTTCAATGACAATTAAATTGTGCAAATGACTTCAAATCCAATCAATATGAATTGAATTTATAAATCAATTTGTCAGTAAAATGGTCTTTAAAAAGGCTCTTAAGTTTTTCACTTAAAGACACTTTCTCTCCATCATTTAAAGATAAATGAGAAATTCCAGCCAGTCTTTAAATCAACCATTCAGACGTCTCTCAAACATTTTCTTTTTCCATATTTGTACATGAGTAGGTGACATTATTTTATCAAGATTTTAAGTTAATCGTTATATGAAAGTATAAGGCACATATTTTGGCTTATTTATTTATAAAATACATAAATGTTACATTTTATATAACTTCATATATTAGTTAAATACATAAGTGCACATACATTTTAAATTTAATTTTAAATTTTTTAATTAAATTAATGTAAAATATTCCATATAGCTTCTCAGTGTGATCATCAAAACTAAATGCATTATAAAAGAATTAGCATAAGCAAAAGGCTCTAATATAATCAAGAGTTACACATCAAGAATTTAATTGCAAGTAAACGGTAACTCTAATCTACGTTAAAAAAAAAATGGTGCACACTTTACATATCTATAAAAACAAAGGAAACATATATGAATAATATTGATAAAATCTAAGATATGTAATAGGTCTCGTTAAGATTTTCCTGTCAACAAGCTTCACAGAGCAAAAACACTGAAAAACTCTAGAACTTCCCACTGGAACAGAGCTGATGTTTGTCACACAAGTGTGTGTGTGAGTGTGAGTGTGAGTGTGAGTGTGAGTGTGTGTGTGTGTGTGTGTGATATATATATATATATATATATATATATATCATATTAAGCACTTGTAATTACATTAAAATACATTTTAAACTTCTCAGAATCAGACTACAGGTACTTTCTTATTGATTACATATCATTCACACAATAGCAATAAATTATTGATAAGTTATTGATTCTTCCTAATTCCTCTTTTCCATCTTTGAAATGTTCCTTTCCAAAATAGCCACCGTTTATATACACTCAGAAAGTCTGTCAGTTTCACAAAGACATTTGAGAGAAATTTGACAGAAATTTGAGGTATATATATACAGAGGCGGACAAAGTACTCAATATTGCTCCATTACAAGTAAAAGTTGTAAAGACAGATTTTTACTTAATGGACCGGATGGTTCGGTTGACCTCGCTGCAGGTGCGTGAACATCTCTGATGCTGTTGGGGTCAGTTAACGAGAGAAAGCGAAAAAGATAAAACACAAATAAAATAAACAAATAAAGCCAGTGTTTTCGACAGCTGCCAATACATCACTTAGCGTTTGCTGCTTTGACTTTTAGGGCGACAATCTGAAGCTGCCAAATGTGTAATTAGGACGTCTGATTTTAACGGAAGGCCCGTTTAAACACAAGCTACGGTTGAAAGGTTAATTACAGCCGCAGCGCCAGACGTTTAGACCAAATCAATGTTTATTACAACGCAAAGCCAGTGGATTCTGATTAACGTGAAGTGTGTTCATCACGGCATTTTACTCCAACTATATGGTGAAAGAAGTGACTTTATAGCTTTCTCTGGCAATTTATGTTTGTTAAACACAATTAAATACCAAATAAAATAATATATTTGCTTTAAATAACTAACCTTAAACAATTTGTGTATAAAAATGCCTCTTAACCATGGAAAACGTCTCGGTTACGTATGTAACCCTCGTTCCCTGAAGTGACCGACGAATTGGGATCTCGCTTAGCGAGACCAATCCACTTCGAGTGTAAACTAAACGAGCCAATGCACATTGGCATGCGATGATTGCATCCAGCTGCCGCTGATCACAGCGTGAGCATAAAAAGGCAGCCGGTGCAACGCATACCAGGTTTTCGCTGAGGAGCCGAGTCGGTGACCCGGCCGCTCAGCGGTGGCACAGCAGCCGTGGTGATGGGACGTGATGTCTCCATTCCCTCCTTCAGGGAACGAGGGTTACATACGTAATCGAGACGTTCCCTTTCAGTCAGTCACGTTCGACATTACGTCAGTGACTGACGAATTGGGATCCAAATGGAAAACGCCACTATTGCTGACCCCCTCCAGTGCCCTGCGAAAGTCGGCAAGTCCCCCCACACCACTCCTTCAGGGAACGAGGGTTACATACATAACCGTAACCCCGAATTGGGATCCCTACCAAAGCGCCATGGATGCTGCCCCTTCCAGTGTCCTGTGCGAGCCGCCTGCGCCACTTTTTGGTGTAGGCCGGGGCTCACAACAAGAAGACCAGTCACCATTGTCATAGCACTACCCACTCAGTGAGATTGGATAACACTGGGAAAACGTACCCGTTCCACTTGGAACAGGGGTCTTCTCAGTGAGAAGAACACCACTCGACGAACAGGTTCCACATCAAGGCGTAAGTGTGTCTCGTAGACGGTGCTCTCGCCGAAGTGATGGTGTCAACTACCTCCTGGGGTAGGTCACCTAGAACCTCCGTGTCCCGTCCAGGGACCAGACATGAAGTTTCCAGAGGTCTGGACGCATAGCATAGCCGACATCTCCGGATCCGATTCTGGCGTTGCCACCATCCTGGAGGGCGGCAGCGCACCCGAATCTTCTTCTCCAGAGAGCTCTCCCTCCGATGCAGTGATCAACATCCGGTCGTCGGGAGGAGCACCAAAGGATACCACTGGTACGCTCTTTGAAGAGGGCCCAGCGCGTTCCTTTGGCGGCTCAACTGGTTGCGAAGCGCTAGAGGAGCGATGGTCCCCCAAGGGGGGGTCCCCCAACACTAGATCGAGGCAGAGGCAACGGAGCTCCGCCCCCCTGGAGGAAACGGAGCCTGGCCCGCAGCTCCGAGATGGTCATCTTCCCGCAATGGGAACATGACTCATCCGCGAACACCACCTCAGCATGTTTAATGCCCAGACACGTGAGGCAGCGATCGTGACCATCATCCGGTGCCAGGTAACGACCGCATCCAGAAACGCACGGGTGAAACGGCATCTTTAAAAAGATGATCTGTCGTCTTTACAAAGACCCACCCATGTAAACTCTTTTAGAGGGAAATGCTCTTTTACGTGCTGAGACGCACAGGGGAGTTGCAGCCTGGAGTGCGCAACCCACTCGACACAGGAACGACCACCGCTGAAGCGCCGTCCACCAACACAAGAAGCTCTCGAGAGCACGCTAGACTCGTCACACATGAAGCAGTTTGGTAGGAGCAGAACGATGTTGTCGCTCGGCTCCGAAGCTTGGCTCGTTTAGTTTACACTCGAAGTGGATTGGTCTCTCTAAGCGAGATCCCAATTCGTTGGTCACTGACGTGACGTCGAGAGTGACCGACTGAAAGGGAACTCACTGCAACCTGTTTACAATAAGTGTGATTTTCTTCATCGCTATTTTTGTTTGTTTTGTTAAAAATCTAAAACAAAATCTTGTAGATGTGCACCTATTATGATTATTAAACAAGCTAACACTAACATTTTTATTACTTGAAATAAAATATACATTAACTGAAAAAAGTAAAACATCGCATTCGCATTTTCAGTTAATTTAACTACTAAAATATCTAAAACTGAAATTTAATATAAACTATACAGAAATATTTAAAAACAACAAAAACTAATAAAAGTGGCGAACACACACAATAAAATTACTAAAACGAAAACAGAAAATAAGATCAAATTCAAAATATTAAATAAAAAAATGTAATAGTATCTCAATTATACTAAAATAAAATTGATTCCAAACTATAAGGCGAATGGAGCAAATTTATAGTTTTCTCTATCAATTTATATTTCAAAAACACAATTATACACCAAATAAAATGATATTTTTGCTGTAAATAAAGTGTAAATAAAAGTAAACAACTTTTAGCTAGTTGAATCTCTCATTTTAATTTAGTTTAACTTGATGTACTAAAATAATTACAACTAATACAAATGTCAAAAAGACAATAAAATGATTAAAACATTATTTAAAATTACAATGAAAGACGGAAAATACAGAAATAAAAATATTCAAAATATTGATGAAATTATACTAAATTATACTAAAATAACACAGACGCCAGCAAGGTCAAATTAATTAATTAAAACTATTTAAATGTAGAATTTGTATAAACATATTTTCAGAATCATTCTTGTTTTCGCTCATCACGTTACAGCAAGAGGAGAAACTGTACAAAATGCTCCATCAATGCTCATAATTGCATTTAAAAATGAAAACATTTATAGCTACTGCAGTGTTCAGCGTTATTAACACACAAATGAACAAACTGGAGACTCGAACGCTCGGCAGCACTTCTGATCTTTCTCTTTCATAATAACCCATGCAGCGTCCTTCTGCAGGAGAAATTACACAACATCCATCCAGACCTATTTAACTGCATGATGGATGCGTCCCATCAAACGCAGCCCAAACTCTCTGACCTTTCCATTCAGCTGAGGGTTGCACACGATTGCAGCAGGTATGACGACAGGATAGTGCTTTAGTTTTTAACACGGGTTTGTTCGGATCAAACTCTTTCAGTTCTCTGACTATTTGAGCTCATAATGGGAACAAACACTGGGTATTATATTTGCAAATGCACACATTTGTACACATGCAGACCAAAATGCTCGGCTTTCACATCAAACTATAAAGATGCAGCATTTATTTAATCTACAGAAGGAATTAAAGCACAGTTTTCTTAATCAGTATTTTTTGTTTCGTTCTGTTTTGTTAAAAATCCACAATAATGTCACTTCATGATTATTGAACTAATTAAAACCATAAAAAACATTTTATGTGACTTATTTTGCTAATAAAATAAACTTAATTAACTGAAATAAAGTAAAATATTAATTATCTTACCAAGGCAGCATTTCTCATTTTCATTTAGTTTAACTTATAAAATAATAATAAATATATATTTAATAAAAATAATATTAAATATAATAAAATATGTTATAATCTAAAACTGAAATAAAAATTAAAGCTATAGATACAAACAATTACTAATAATGCCTAAAACAATAATGAAATTACTGAAACTAAAAATGAAAAATATAAAAAATATATAAAATAAAAATAAACTGAAATTGAAAAATTTTAATAAAATAAAAATAAAACAAAAACTGAATAAAAAATGAATAAAACTATAGATAAAACAAACAACTAAAACAAAAAAACTACTAATAAAAATATAAATATACATGATAAAATCACTAAAATATTAATTAAAATGATAGGTTTGAAGGTTAAAACTATTAGTTTAACGATGTTAAGCTAAAATAAAAATCAGTAAAAACTATAGATATGTTTAAAACAAACTATAACTAATAAATTACAGGTTTAAATGTTAAAATTATTAGTTTAAGTTGATGTATAATTCAAAATAAAACTGAAAGGATAACTGATAAAAATGACAAAGTCACAATAAAATGACTAAAACAGGTCATTTGGAAAATATAAAAATAAAAACGAATTCAAAACATTGATAAAAACATAATAGTATCTCAATTATACTAAAATAACACTGATAACAAAATTCATTCACCAAAACTATATGGACACTACAAATTGACATTGTTTTACAGCTTCAATTAAGTTTAAAAGCTGCACAACATTGTTATTAAATCAAATTTAAATATAAAAACCTCAGGGAATTGTTTGATTTTTTTTATACAATTTGGTGAATAAAAGGAAGTGCACAAATACTTCAATGCTTCATATAATGCTCTTTCTGAACTGGCACTGCATGCATACCTCTGTTTGAAAATGTTAAAACCAACTCTACACCCTTAAGAGAATCAAATAATGGCTTATACTGTACATATCAGTCTATCACAATTCATGATGTTTCTGACTCCACAGAGCGCAGTAAAAACAGACAGACAGACAGATACAGCCTTCGAAGCGTTCAGACGGCATTAATACACTCGATAAGCTCATAACTCAAACCTACAAACGCGTCAAACACGTAAACACTTTCTGATTGCTATCGGCGAGAAACACGCAGGGAAGAAAGAGAAAGAGAACTGAACTCAGGAGAAGAGGGGGTGAAATCACACATGCGAACGTGTGTCAATGAAGCCGCTTTCCTGATCATTTTCCTTTAAATCTGCAATCAAATGTCAAAGATCTCGATGTGAGCTCAAACATTTCTCAGATGATCTGAGCTGCTCCACATGAGCTATAAAAGAGCAACTATTGAGGGAAAAAAAGTCCTTTAGGTTTATTATCTGACCAAAATATGATTTAAGTGTACATTTGTATGCATTTTATTCTATTCTATTTTTAAAATGTATAATATGATGTATTGTAATTTATTTATTTGATGAGAAACATCCTAAACAAAGTTGATGCCCTCAATAAAATATAACCGAGAAGTCCATTAAGTTTCCTGAGATATTAAAAAGAGCAACATCTGAGCAGTTTTAATATGAGATATCATGATGTTGTATTTATGCACTGATGGGTATTTTGGTGAAACACTGCAAAAAGGGATTTTCTTCCACTATTTTTTGTCAGTTTTTAAATTAAAAATATCTGAATATTTTTAAAAACAAGATACTGTATGTTTACATGTGATACATACTGACAGAAGTTGTATTCATTTTTTTAAAGGATCAAAATTAAGTGAGTTTATGCTTAAAACATGCACAAAACAAATCTCAAAAATCAATGATCTTATGTAATTTTTCATTTCAAGTAATGCATGTATCTTGATCTAAAACTACTTGAACTAAAACTCTTGATTTTTCTAAACAAATCGCCTAGTAAACTGTTATTAGAAACTTGCAATTTGATACAATTAATAACAAAATTGCATTAAGTTGCTCAGATAATGCAAACATTTCTTTGGCCAAATCTGCAAAGTTGTGAATTAGGGTTATTTTTGTTAACTAAAAAACAAACAAACAAAAAAACACTTTTTTTATTAATTCAAATAATGCTAATAAAACAAATTAAATAAAATAACCATATTCTACACATATATAAAAAAATATATATAAAACATAAAAATATATATTGTACATGCAGTACAATATAAAAATATTTTAAAAATAGATAAAAAATACTTATTTCAGTTAGTTGCAAAGGTAATTCAAATTTTCTTTCAGTTTAAGTTGAAACACTAAAATTATTAACTGGAAATAAATAAAAAATAAACCTAAATATTAATATAAAAAAAAGACAAAAGGACATGGGAAAAAAAATAAACAATTTATAACAATAAATCCCAATTCAAATATTAATAAAAACTATAATATACTGGTAAAAAACAAATTTCACCTAGAAATTGCTAGTAAATTAAAACAATAACTAAGAATCACCAAGTAACACATTGAATTAAACATGAAATTTTGAAGTAGAAAAACTGAAACAGTATTTTCTTGTAAAATGTACTTCAATCATTTTGATTTACAACTTTGAAAAATAATTTTCTTACAGTGTACTATATAAATAATACTAATATAACAGTGCTGAGAACCTCTCGTAAAAGTAAACGTGATTTCTGGGACGTCTCTTTAGACTAAAAGTCATTTAGCGAGAATCTGCTGGCTTTGACCTCAGCGTGACTCCGTCCCGTCCTTGTTTTCCTGCGTTTCGTGATGCTGTATAACGAATCTGCATGTAAACACACAGGTGGAGCGTTCAGGCCGCACAGGGACATCTCAAACTTACTGTATAACTACAGAGGGAATCTCATATATTCAGACAAGAGAGGTTGTGTTGACCCGATCGCGTTATTAATGAGCGCGGACACACGCTTCCCGCTGTAAAGGTGAGCCTCTTCATCAAAGGGAACGTCACCCCTCCCTTCGCTTTGGAGCCTGTCCAGAAATGACAAAAACATCCGTCCGAGGAGTTGGTGGAATTACTGAATTAGCATCGCCTTCAAGTTTCGCCCCGTCCCCGAAACTCCCCCCTCGCCGTCTGTCACACGCGCGGGATTATTATTCATTAGAGCGTGGCGTTCGGAAAGACTGCTGACACCCGCTCTCTACCCACACTGCACCGGGTCACTGAGTGCCGTCCCCACGGTAAGCAGGTACAGACACGTGGGCCATCTGCTTATCAAACGCTGACATGTCACAAACCACTGGATAGAAACACACACAAACACATACGTGTTAGTGCTCAGACTGAGACTTAAAGGGATAGTTCACCCAAAAATGAAAATTACCTCATGATTTACTCACCGTCAAGCCATCCAAGCTGTATATGACATTCATCTTTCAGACGAATCCAATCGGAGTTATATTAAAAAACGTCCTGGCTCTTCCAGGCTTTATAATGGAAGTGAATGGGTGTTGAGATTTTGAAGCCCAAAAAAGTGCTTCCATCCATTATAAAAAGTGCTCCATATGGATCCAGGGGGTGAATAAAGGCCTTTTGAAGTGAATCAATGCTTTTGTGTAAGAAAAATATCCTTATTTAAAACTTATGCTATGCCTAAATCATCCGCCAGAATGAACACGCGTACGACAGCTAGCGGAAGCTAGAGATTACGGTTTATAAAGTTTTAAATATCGATATTTATCTTACACAAATGCATCGATTTCATGATTTTTAAGTTGTCACAAAAATGTATCACAAACACCTCAAATCATAAACATAAATATAAAAGATAAATGTAAATAAGATAAATGTAAAATATCTATATGAATATATATTTTTGTGTACATTTTAGTATCATTGATACTGTTTTTTTTATTAAAAATGCATTATATTTTATTTTTATATTTTATGTTTTCATTTAAATTTTTACTAACATTTTTGTCATTTTGTTGTGTCATTTTTTATTAGTTTTTATTTTAGTTTTAGTATTTTTAGTAGTTAAAGTAAACTAAAATGAGAAATGTTTGATTAAATGAAGGATCTTGTGTCAGATTTTCACTTTCATCTTTTCTCAATGCAGCCAGTTTATCTTAAAGTCCACAATTACTCATTTTCATCCTTGTTACAGTTAAGATTACAAAATTAGTATTATTTTGTTTAATGAATACGCATTTAATCATTTTTCAATTATGTCAGAAAGATCCATCACAAACTGCTGAAATCTAACACTTTGTTGTGACAAATTATAAAAACTGTAATTTTATATTTATATATTTTCTTTTTTGTTTTAATTGAAACGTCACAGTTTTTGGTTGATTTGGCTCATCTATGTCAAAAAAAGCACCTTATGTTATCATTGTGTTTGGTGTGTGACACTCAATGCATCTCTGCAGCCCAAAAATAAAAATAATCTATCAAAATCTTGTACTTTTAATGTACTGATGCTCATGAACAAAAACATGACGACAAGTCAGAGTTTGATTAATTGGTTTGCATAAGCAAAGTTCAAACTTATAATTCAGTCAGAATTAAAACTATAGCAAAGTATGTCTCATTAAAAATGAACTATTGCACCCTATGTGTGTGTTGATCATGTGGTCAATTTAGCAAAACACTAACAAAATCTCTTTCAAGTGTTCGAGTCGCTCCCTATGTAGTGCACTTCAAATCCGTCACTCTAGGGATGTTCGTTTGCTGCCTTCCAGCCTTCCGTCAGGTCACTGCAATCGCTCTGATCTCTCTGCATTAATTGACTGACAATTAATTGCTGCAAACCGTCAGTAATAACACTAATGGAGGGATCGCGAGTCTCGCCGTGGAATTAGTGCGCTAATCTAATCTGGGAAGGGTGCATGACAAATGTGTCATTTATGCCGCCTCTCCTAAGGCACATGACGATCACACCTGATCAAACCAGCGACCCCGTTCACACCTGGATCCGGAGTCGCCCTCGCTGAGAGCCAGAAGCACCTGAGGACAGCAATTAGATTTATATCAGAATAATGATCGCATACCACTGTCATTAAACGCAAGCGCCTCGTTTGATCAATCCTTACTTCTTAGCGTGTCCCAGACGCCATTTCTGGTGTCAAAACAGCAACTTCAGTCTCTAAGATGAACAGCAGCATTTTTGGGATGTGTAAACACTGTCTCCTGTCCCAGGGATCAATGGAAACCTGTTTGGAAACAATTATTTGTATCATTCTGTTTTGTGCATTTAGTGTTTTTTTTTTAAGTTGATTTTTTTCACCTCATTTTACAGGATTGTTCACCTTCATGAGACACAGAATAAGACATCAGTGGCCAGAAAAAAACTAAAAATAAATAAATAAATAAATAAAAACACTGAAAACATTGTTTACATTCATACAGCTCAGGGTTATTATAATTCACTAGAATGTTAAAATATTTAAATATAAAATTTATACTAAATGAAAATATTTTCATCACTTAATATTAAATATAATATAACTGTATATATATATATATATATACACAGTTATAATATATTGAATATTAAGTGATGAAAATATTTTCATTTTATATATACAGTATATATATATATATATATATATATATATAAAATAAAAACCTTAAACTTATTTTATTTCAGCTAGTTGCCAAGGCAATATTTTAAATTTTCATTTACTGTAACCTGATGTAAAGTTAGCAAAACAGAAAAATAAAAATAAAAAAACTAAAATTATTCAAACGTAGTAAAATGTATTATGTATTTAATAATTTAATTATTATTCAAAATTAATAAAAACCATACAGACAAAAATTTTAAAAATAACAAAAACAATTTATATTAAAATATTTTCATTACCCAAAAATAAAATTGACTTTAACTGAAATATATATTTAATTTAGTTTAACTTAATGTACTAAAATGGCCAAAACTTAAAAATAAAAATATAGACAAAAAAAGTACAAATTTAACAAATTAATACAAAGACAGCAATATAAAAATAAAAATACTAAAAATGTATCTAATATGTATCTAATAGTATATTAATATAATAGTATGATACTAAAATAACAAAGATGAACGGGAAATAATTTTTATTTTATTTTATTTATTAATGAAACAAGATGAAACAAGCCAATCAATACACGATTATGAATGAAGAAGTCTCAGTTGTCTTTGCAGGAATAAACAAGGAAACTATTTCTTTAATAACAGAATGGATTCATTCTGTATGTTTAAAGGATGATAAAATAACAAAAATTTGATTAAAAAAAATGACAAAATTAATTACATTTTATCATAAATCCCCTGCGAGACAGAGATGAGAGGGTAAAATACTCCAGGGGCCCGAGCCGCGAGGGTCAGTGTACTAATCGTGTCTCCCTGATGGAAATACATGTTCTTTATTTCTAATACTTTAATGAATTTTTAATCACGTCATTTGTAATTAAATGAACAGGGATAAGCGAGCAGCGGAGTCAGTGAGAGAGAGAGAGAGAGATTACTGGACATGAGATTACGCTGCAAGCTGTAAAATCACCCCGTTTAGGACAGATTAACAATCTGCTTATTTAATGATGAAATGAAAAGGCCGAAGACAAGACTGAATTAACTAGACTAGATAAAACGCTATTTAATGAACTAGTTAGAAAGCGAAATATTTGATGTTTTGTTGGTTTACTTTGAGCCGTTTCAACTGAACATCTGACAAAACCTCCTACTGCGGACATCATCTGGAAAACCTGGATCGATGATAAAAATCTGGATGATAGATAGATAAAAAATATGAAATATTTCAATTTTTTGATAATATAAAAATGACATAAAATATTGAAAAAATAATTTCAGCCAGTTTACAAGGCAATATTTCTGCAATATTTCTCATTTTCATTTAATTTAACTATATACTAAAATAACTAAGACTGAACAATAATAATAAAAACACTGAAAATTGTTAAAACTTAGTAAAAAAAATTATTATTAATTCTAAAAATTAAATTAAAAAAATGTATATAAAAATTAAAAACTATATAAACAAAAAATTATATATATATATATATATATGTTATAATACATATAATAATATTAATATTGTCACACCCCTGGACTGTCTGTGTGTGTGTTTTGCTCTCCATGTGCTCTCCGTGACCTAGTTTTCTCTCTTGTTAATCATGTCATTTAGTTCAGGCGTGTCTTGTTAATTATCCTCGTTTCCTTTTAAGTCCCAGTCTGTGCTGTCTGTCTTTGTCGGATTTTATTATTAAACATATCATCAAATAATAACATAAAATTAAAAATAACACCCAAAACAACTCAAGCTAGCCTATAAGTGTTTGTAAACGCTCCATTTAATTATTACAGTCATTCATTATCTATCAGAATCAAGTTCCCTTTGGAATAATTTGTTCTTTATTTAATTTCTTCTTTATTTGCTTAGTTTTTTATGGCTTTAAGATCTGTATACAGATATATAACAGGATTATTGTGACCGATCCCCTGCCTGACTTCTGACCTCTGACCCAGAGCGGGTCATTTCCAAAAACCCTGAAAACATCACTGTAACCTCCATCAGAACCGAGAGCACAGATCGGATTAAGTCAATAATTCTGAACGAATGAACGAGTGTTTGCCACAAACTCCCGGAAAGTTAGTGTGTGTGTGTGTGTGTGTGTGTGTTGATCCGAGAGCTGCGGTGAGGATGTGCTGCTGTCCGCTCCAGTCTCTGCCAGATGAAATTAAGGCCCAATTATTGATAAATGAAGAGTACTTTTCACGGAAGCTGTGCCTGAAGATACACACTGCATCTGTCACATGGCAACACACACACACACACACACGCACACACAGCTCACTCAAGTGTGATATCGCATCCTGTGCATTCATCATGCATCTGTAGGAGATCAGTGTGTGTGTGTGTGTGTGTGTGTGTGTGTGTGTGTGTGCGCTTCGAAGAAAGCGGGGTAACAGCTATTGCTGTGTGTGTGTGTGTGTGTGTGTATGTGTGTGTGTGTGTGAGAGAGAGTGTGAGTGTGTATGTGTATGTGTGTGTATGTGTATGTGTATGTGTATGTGTGTGTGAGTGTGTGCATATGCGTGTGTGAGAGTGTGTGAGTGTGCTATTCTAGTCTGATGTTAGTCTGCAGTTCTTCTCATATTCCACTCTCTTCAGTATCTGATCAGAAATAACCACGTCTGTGAAAATCAATGACTGTCAGTTTATACGCTTCTTCATATGGTCAAACTAAGTGGGTTTATTAAAAGAAAACAAGTTATTTAAAGGAATAATTCATAAATGAAAATGTTGTTATTTACTCACCCTCATGTCACTCCAAGCCCATTTGACTTGATTTCTTCTGCAGAACACAAAAGTAGAGAAGTTTAACATAATATTTTGGCTGTTTTTATATGTTCAATAAAAGCAGAAAATTAAAAAAAATAAAATAAAATTATTATAAAATATCATGGAAATACTATGTGAGGAACTGACCTATTTGAAGAAGGAATGAAACAGAATTTACTACAGTTTTTTGAATATATTTCTGAGTGAAGCAGTTTTTTGTTTTTGTTTTTTGTGCAAGAAAAAAGTAAACAACAATAAAATTATAAATGAAATATGCATACAATTTTTTTTTAAATAAATACATGTAAATAAACGGTTTGTTGTTGAAAGACATATATTTAAAAAATTGCATGCACAAATTAATGTTTTTTTTTTTGTTTGAAAAATAAAAATATACAATTAAAAAATAAATAAATGCATGCACAAATAATGGTTTGTTAAAAAAATTATATTCAAACATAAATAATTGCATATACAAATGAATGTTTTTTTTGTTTAAAAAATTAAATTTAAATGAAAAAATGCATGCACAAATTAATTGTTTTTTGTTTAAATATTAAACTAAAAGATAAATAAATGCACGCTCATTCACAAAAGCGTTCACAAGAGTATATTTAAAAAATAAATCCATGCACAAATAAATTTTTCTTTATAAAATTACATTTAAAAATAAATAAATGCATACACAAATAAAAGTGTTGTTTAAAAAAATTAAATGCATGCACAAATGAATGTTTTTTTTTATTAATATTAAAATACATGCACAAATGTATTCACAGTTCATGTTAAGACTGATAACATGCATTACGAAAATAAATAGGGTTGATTTTGAACTTCATATCTTTCAAATCTTTGAAAGAACTTTTATGCTGTTTTTTTTTTCAGGTAATAGCAGCACAGATTCACTCTTTCCAAACTTATGCCTGCATGAGCTGAACGACACAGAGACGTCCACAAACATCTCCCATAAGAACTACTGCACCCACAATCCCTTGCAAAGCCCTGACACCTAACCTGCCCTTTTGAGCAGAACGCTGAGAGCGAAACACCTGTCAGAAGGCCGCGGTGACGCCGCTCACACCCTCTTCAGCGTGTTAATTGAATGTCAGAGGAGCCTGATGTCAGGGCAAATTCATAAACAAAGCTCAACTACTAAATCTTACGAGTGTTAGCTACAGTAAAAGCTACTTCTAAAAGGAATAAAAGCAGCACATATGACACTGTTGCCTTGAACAAATAACTTATAACAAATAACAAATAAATTCCGTCTAATTCATATAATATAGTTGAAAATCAGCAGCATTTAGTTCAATATTTTGCCCCAAAACACAAGACATAAATGCATAAAATGCTGCGTATAGGGACTCAAATTAACTGATCAAGCATTTTTGAATTGTTTGATTCAAATGAATGATCTGAATGAAGTGATCTGCTAAAATTAATTTTTTAGTGTTCAAATACACAAATATAGAATATACAGGCCTGGTTTTGTATATTGCAAATATTGTTGGTTCTGTGATGAATAGCTTTTGTTCCTCTTTTGTAAGTTGGTTTGGATAAAAGCGTCTGCTTTAATGTAAATGCAAATGCATAAATGTTCAATTATTGCCTAAATTCACTTGCTTGTGAAAGTAGGAATGAATTTGCAACCTACCTTACTACTGTTAAAAAAAAAAAAGAAAAAAAAAACACAACAGTGCTTGAAAACACTTAAACAGCTTATTGAGCAAGAACAAAAATACATTTTAAAACTGAAAAAATAAATAAAGAAATAATGCATGCAAAACATAAATGTATAAATGCACAAATAAATTGTTTTAAAAAATGAAATGAAAAATAAGTGCATGGACAAATAAATTGTTTAAAATAAAAAAAAAATAAAAAAAATAAATTAACTAAATTAAAAAATACCTGAGTGCAGGCACAAGTGATTTGTTTGTTGCTTAAAAAATGTTAATAAACTTAAAAATAAGTCAAATGCATGCACCCGTAAACTATTCACAATAAAACTAGTAAAATGCATTATTAAAATGTATAACTTATTATTCAGTCAACTTCTCTTCCGCCATGCCTTTCAAATCTTTGAACTTTTATGCTGGTGTTTTTTCAGGTAAACCAATGTAAATGTAAATGCATAAATGATAAATTATTGCCTAAATTCACTTGGCTGTGATACTAGAAACAAACTTTACAAGCATTAAAATGCAGGCATCAATGAATGAACAAGGCATTTTAAGCACATGCATTGCATTATGACACATTTCAGAACATAACTGAGCTACAATCACATGCGTTAGAGTATGTGTTGGGTTTAAGCTGCATGCGCAATACAATGCAACTTACAAACAGCAAGGTAAGTTTAAAAAACAGATGATCTACTGAAAATGCAGTTGTTACTTCAGTGACACACGTGTGCTTTCCACCAGCATGTACCTGCAATGAAACGCTATCCTGAGCCAATTTTTATGGGTTGATAAATGACAGGAGGTAATTTAGCTGAGGATATCACATCACAGGAGAACTAGACCGGACTCTGTCGGACTCAAAGTGCAATTTGTGTGCTCTGGATGAGCCGCTATCAGAGGTGGAAAAGAGATACGGACACGCTGTCAGACGCCAGACAGCGTTCAACGATAAAAGCATCACACTGTTTCTGTAATCCAGAGTTCTGGATCCCACCAGAAGCCACGCAACTCGCTCAGACAGACCAACATTTACCCTGTCTTTCCTTCTTATTCTGCTGTCTGTTCGCGTTATGATCTGGCCTTATTTTGAAGTTAAATATGAGACTGTTCAGATTAGAGTAGAAAAAGCCGCCAGGCTCATATTTCACCCTGAAACAAACAAGAAATTATATTTTCATTACATTTTTTTTTTGACATTACTTTGCATTTACATTATGAAATATGCTACGTTCACTGTATTAAAAACTCACTGTATTATGTAGAGTATGGACTGAGCGAGTGTGATTACCTGCATCTGATACAGCATTCATTCTTCAGCTCAATCTCATAATCACAATAAAATAGAAAAAGCCGCCAGGCTCATATTTCACCCTGAAACAAACAAGAAATTATATTTTCATTACATTTTTTTTTTGACATTACTTTGCATTTACATTATGAAATATGCTACGTTCACTGTATTAAAAACTCACTGTATTATGTAGAGTATGGACTGAGCGAGTGTGATTACCTGCATCTGATACAGCATTCATTCTTCAGCTCAATCTCATATTCACAATAAAACATGAGTAAAGTTCGCAAACGAACATTGACGTTGGCTTGAAAAAGCCTTTTCTGAAAGTTTGAAGCAGTTGTAATAGCTTGAAGTTTGAGTTTAGATAGATAGATTAGATAGATGTTGATAGCATGATTTACCTTGTTGTTAGCTTGTTGCTAGCATGATCAGCAAGTTACTAGCATGTTGCTAGCATGTTTTTAAAATGATTAACATGTTGCTAGCATGATCAGCAAGTTACTAGCATGTTGCTAGCATGTTTTTAAAATGATTAACATGTTGCTAGCATGATCAGCAAGTTACTAGCATGTTGCTAGCATGATTACCAAGTTACTAGCATGTTTTAACATGATTAACATGTTGGTAGCATGTTTATAGCATGTTGCTAGCATGTTTTTAAAATGATTAACATGTTGCTAGCATGATTAACAAGTTGCTAGCATGATTACCAAGTTACTAGCATGCTTCTAGCATGTTTTAACATGATTAACATGTTGGTAGCATGTTTCTAGCATGTTGCCTGCATGTTTTTAGCATGATTAGCATGTTGCTAACATGTTTTATTATGTTGCTAGCATGATTTATCATGTTGTCCTAGGATAGTCGTTAAGCTTTGCTAGTGATAGACAGCTTAAACACTCTATGAGTCTTGATGTACAAAAGTTTTGACCCTCTCAATGAAAGTCTATGGGACTTTTTGTAGATTTGATCGTCCGTTTAACAAAAATCGTAAGTCTGATCAGTTAGAAAAGATATAGCAACCCGAGTCAGACCAGTCTGAAGGTCTGACCCAAGTTTGGTGGTTGTAGCTTGAAATCTCTAGGAGGAGATACATTTTAAAATTTTGTCTCAGAAGAAGAAGAAGCTTAAATAGCTTTTTCAAGCCAACTCAATAAAACATGAGTCTGAATGTCAGCTGAATGTCAATCTTTCATCTGTTAAGGGTGATTTCTGATGACAGCGCTGCTCACTGCATTTGTTAACTGCGTCTTACAAGCTGTTGTTGAAAGTTAAAAGACCTTCTTAGTTTACAACCCTGTTTCAGTCTCTTTCAATAGAAAAGTCTTTACTGCGGACTCACTCAGAAAAACTAATGGAGGAACAATGTAACTAAAATCACCATCACTAACACACACACACCATTTCCCAATACTGAATACTACAATTTGTAATATTAAATATTATTTTATATATATATATATATATATATATAAAATAAACAACAATGCCATTATAAAAGTTGCTAGGCAATTCAGTCAAAAGTACAAAGGCAGCGCTCTGATATACAGCATTAAAATGATATAAAATGCAACGTGATGAGATTTTGCCCTCAACCAAAACTATTTGCTCTGGAACAAATAATAGATTAACACACATACACACATACGAGTTAAATCGTTATTGAGCAAGAAAAAAATTCTAATTAAAAATAAATACATGCACAAATGGTTTGTTTATTGTTTGAAAAATATAAAATAAAAAAAATAAATGCACAAAATAACTGTGCATAATAAGTCTAGTAAAATGCATTAGGAAAATAAATAGCTTTAAAATCTTTGAAATAACTTATGCTGATGTTTTTAAGGTACACCACATATATATAAATATAAGTTTTCCCTTTATTCAGTTCCATCACACAAAGGCACAAGGCAACATTACACATCTCAAAGCATGCAAAACAGAACAGCAACAACAACAAAAAACGCAAAATGAATACAAACATATACAGTGGGTACGGAAAGTATTCAGACCCCCTTCAATTTTGTGAAACTCTAGAGGAAGCATGTGAAATTATGGAGTCTTTTTCTCAGGAGAAACATCAGAGAAGCTCTCATTGCTGTCTAAGAGAAACAATTTACAATTAAAATATTAAAGTACAAAACAAGAAAAAAAATTAAACTCACTAAACTGAAAATGTAGCAACAATTAATCTGGAGTCAAATCAAATTAGTGCCAAATTTACGACCAGAATTACATTTTCTGATAAAGAAAACCCGGTTTAAACAAAGTCCAAATGACAGGAGTTATTGCAACAAGTTAAATGTATGGAAATAAAGATGAAAACGGTGGCAATGCAAAAGCAAGCTAAACTGAAATGATTTGTGTAATTCAGACACTCGTGCAATGTGTTTGTTTCAGTGTTTAGCTGGAGAAGGCTTCACCAGCTTTCTAATAATAACCACACTGCGATACGAATCTTAAGATAAATTAATAGACTATAATATTCCAGCTTGCATTAATAATCATTTGGAGGGTGTGGATGGGCATACAGAGGCAGTTTCCTGTAAATAGTTGGGTAATTATGTCTGCGAGGGAAAGGCTTGTTATCTGCTGCTTTGAAATATAGGCCTGCCATAAACCAGCGTCACCAAAGCGCTGCTATTAGTGCTGATGAAAGAGCCAATGCAGTCGCTTCTGTTCACGCTCGCGCCGCTGATCTGGGTTCAGTTTCATTAGACCGAACGACTTCTGGAGGAACTCTAGAAATAAACATTTTCAAGAGCTGGAATCGATCAACGATGCAATGATCCCTGTAATTTTACTGCGACGTTAAAGTCAAATTTATTAGCAATAGTGATGAAAAACAAACAAATCTTTCTCTAATTAAAACAGGCTGTTTACAATTGCCAACAGACCACGGTTTTAAAGTCGTGATGAAACGGAATTAGCAACAGATCTTTTCTTCCGCATTCAACGAACATTCGAGATTATTGGATTATCAAAATGTAGGGCAGGGACTTGGTTTTATGCATCAGCTGCTGATTGGCTGTTGAGATGTGGGCGTGGCACTTAAAAACAGAGGCGGGACTATATATATATATATATATATATATATATAACAAAATATATTGGTCAGTTCTATTACATTTACATTTTCTTCTCTTAATATTAATTAATTAATACCACTAATAATATTAATACTACTAAAATTGTTTTTTATATTTTACCAGTATATCAAGACAAGTAAATGTACTTTATAATAGGTCTGAGCAATATATTCTGTTAAAATAAATAAATACGTTTAATCTTTGAGTAGTACGAGGGCCGACCCAAAGCCTGCAGTGTTAGTGTGACATTGGCCCTGATAATCCCTCAGCGTTCTGACGATCAGAACACAACGAACACAGCGTTAATTAATCTCTGGATTTATTCTGAAGCTGCACGGCAACAAGCCTCATAAATCAGGAATGATTTCCCTGTCGCTGGAGCTGCGGAGAGAGAGCCGTGCAGGTGTGTGTGTGTGTGTGTGTGTGTGTGCACGTGTGTGAAGATGATGTATCGTAATACACGCTTAACTGTGATCCGACCATGTAACAAACATCAATCAAACAACACCATGTTCATTTCCACCTTCTTTATCAAAAACAAAGATGACTTACTGTTTGCAGAGGAGCGGGAGCAGAAATCCCTGTGCACAGGGAAAAAGTTTGCTGCAATTCTTCCACTAAAACTTTTGAGGTGCAGAAATTTTAGGCCGGCGCAACTACAAACTATGAATCTCCACCCAGATTTGTGAAGACTGTAAATTTTAATAAATAAAGAGTATTTATATAAAGGGTGTTCAGACTTTAATAAACTCTAATCAATAACCTGATTGTTTACACAGAAGGAAACATAAGAAACACAATTAACATGACTTACATTTAAAAAAATATTTGTAATATTTCACAAGTATATTAGGACAATAAAATGTACTTTGTAGCAGGACTGACCCATATATTTATTACATAAATAAAAAGTTTTCAATATTTTACCAGTATATTAAGGCAAGAAAATTTACTTTATAAGGCAAGGCATGTTTATTTATATAGCACATTTCATACACAATGGTAATTCAAAGTGCTTTACATAAAAGAAAAGAAAATAATAATAAAAAGAAATAAATCACAACAAAAAAAAAAAACTTTGAAAATGATTTAAAAAGTTTAAAATTAATTTAAAACAGTTAAGAATAGAAAGAGATTACACATAAAATACAGTGCAATCAGTTCGGACGTTGCACAGTGCTCATTCAATAAATGCACAGCTAAACATGAGTTTTGAGTCTAGATTTAAATGTGACTAATGTTTTAGGACATCTGATCTCTTCTGGAAGCTGATTCCAACTGCGGGCGGCATAATAACTAAAAGCGGACTCCCCTTGTTTTGTGTGAACCCTTGGTATTTCTAACTGACTCGATCCTAATGA
>NW_015555881.1:3058546-3061342 GCF_001515605.1 Sinocyclocheilus anshuiensis
CCTATAAAAGGAAGATTTGATATTGGTCTATAGTTGCTCAATATGGTGTTATCAAGATTGCTCTTTTTCAGAAGGGGCTTAACAACTGCAGTTTTCAGGGAGTTTGGAAAAGTCCCAGAAAGAAGTGAGGCGTTCACCACTTCTAAGAGATCTGCTTCCAAACGGTTAAGCACCCTTTTGAAAAAATACGTGGGAAGTGTTTCAAGATAGCAGGTTGACGATTTAAGGTTCTGTACCATTTCTTCCAAAATTTTGCTATCAATTTCTTCAAAAGCAGACATAGTATCTTCTTTTTGATATTGTGGTCGAATCTGTCTGACCTCTGCATAACTTGAGGATTTGCTAATCGCCTTCCTGATATTATTGATCTTTTCGGAAAAGGAGGAAGCAAACTCATTGCATTTGCTGTCGGAGAGCATTTCACTGGCAATCTGACTTTGGGGGGTTTGTCAGTCTCTCAACAGTAGCTGTTTTAAAGTGTTGTTTAAGTTACTGTTTATAAGGTTTGAGAAGAAAGTCTGTCTAACAAGATTGACCTATATTTTGTAATAAATAAATAAATAAATAAATAATAATTCAATATGTTTGCAATAAATAAATGTATTTATTTATATTTTACTAGTATATTAAGACAAGAAAATGCATTTCATATAAAAGGATTGGCCCATAAATCTTGTACTTAGAAAATAGTTGTTAACATATATGCATGCTAATGTTAAAATCAACTAATTCTCGTCTATTTTAATGCATTTAAAGAATTAAGAGCATTTAAATTGACTTTTTGGAAGGTAAACTGTGCAGTAAATGCTGAACAGACTTCATGAGATGTACTTTCTGCACAGAAATAACTCATGGTCATCCTGCGTCTGTTTAATATTCAGCGCGGCACGTTTGTGTGAAGAGGCTTCACTGCTCCTCTGCCACTGTCAAGAGCTCTTCTCCACTTCCCTTATTAGTGCACTGCTTTGTAGTGTGCACTGCTTCATGCCACATGCCATTATGAGCTTTCTTTGATCCCGGCCTGCTTTCATCGTTAAGGGTGTCCATATAAGAGCCGTTACGAGACGAGCTGACCTTCTTCTCAATTCAGATCTATTAAACGAACCGACATCATTCAGACTGATTCTGTCAAACTGCCGGAGATGTTTGTCAACTCATTTCTAAAGTTCTTGAGTTGATTAATTAAATATAAAAAAAAAAAAAAAAGTAAAAAAAAATAAAAAAATAAAACAAATAAAAGCAAATCATTTTAAAATAAAAACAATCAAAATAAAACACTTACTAAAATGTTAATTAAAAGCTAATAATTAATCATAAAAATGTAAAAATTAAAATAAAAACAAAATAAATAACACTAAAAATATTAATGAAAAGCTAATTAAATTATGATGTAAACATTTAATCAAATAATATTCAAATAAAAATAATCAAACTAAAACACTAAAAAAGTTGATGAAATTTGATGAAAACCTCAATTAAATCATAAAAATTTAAAAAATAAAAACAATTTCAAAATGAAAACAATTAAAATAAAACTTACTAAAAAGTGAATTAAAAGCTAATAATTAAAATAATTAAAAAATCAAAATAATAAATTTACTAAAAATGTTAAAAGCTATTAACTAATTAAATAAAAAGCGTAAAAATGTAAACAAATAATTAAAACAAAAACAATCAAAATAAAAAATTACTAAAAAAGTTGATGAAAAGCTAATAATTCATAAAAATGTAAAAATTCAAAATAATTTAAAAAAATAAAAAAATAAAAACATAAAAACTAGCAAAAACGTAAATGAAAAGCTAATAATTCAAATGTAAAAATTTTAACTAATTTTAAATAAAAACAAATCCAAATTAAATACTAAAGTTGACAAAAGCTCATAATTATTAAATCATAAAAATTAAAAAATCAAAACAAATAATTATAATATGAAAAATCTAAATAAAACTTACTAAAAAATATGAAATATTTGTTTACCCGCATGTCATGTGATTATTAATCAACATCAAAGAACCGTGAACATGCGAATGTTGTTTGATCATTAACGTAAACTCTCAGGTGTATTTCAAGTAAATAAATCAAAGCAGAACGAGAGAGTTGTTCTGTACAGAAGGACTGTTTGTAAATGAGTGGCAGGTGTGTTGAAGTGTTGGGGTCGGGAGGGAACACACCTGCAGGTCAAAGGTCACGCTCCAGCTGACCCCGAAGCACTCCGTCTGTATTTATAGCCATGCTGACAGAAGACAGATCGTCAAATACACGCCAGCTTCTGCTTCCTGCTTTAAAAAGGGACATATATGAATTAAAACGAGTAATTTTTCACCCTCATTAAAAGGTTTTACACAAACACATTCTTGTGAGGACTATTATTTTTATCATCATTAATTAAGCATCATTACCAACCTACGAGCAGCTCAATCTTCTCTCTCTTTCTCTGTGTCTCTGTTATCTTGAGTTTCTTGGATTCTTATCGGTCATGAATAAAACATGACTTTGGGAAGAAACACAGAAAGCAGTGACTGTTGTTATTGGAGAAGACTAACGGCCCTTGACAGGCATAGAAACACACGCGGCGGTTCAGGATTCTCTCTCTCTCCCCCCCCCCGCAGGGAAGGAAATCATAACCTATAAAATCAATCAGCTTTAAAGATGTAACATGTCTGTGTGTCGCATCGCAGGTCAATGCATCCCACAGCGCCTGGGGGAAAAAAACTTAGGAAACAAGTGAAAGTGATAAAAATATGAGTGAGAGAGTGTGTGTGTGTGTGTGTGTGTGTGTGTGTGTGTGTGTGTGT
>NW_015555881.1:3061485-3064606 GCF_001515605.1 Sinocyclocheilus anshuiensis
TATATGAGCAATATCACACGAGTAGCAGTGCGATATGGCTGTATATCAGCACGGCTGTGATTCGGCTGTAGGTAATCATATCTGTGCTGATATACAGTCATATCTCACGGCTACGAGTGTGATATTGCACTTATACAACAGTTCGATGGCACGAGTGTGTAAATACATAAGAAACAACACCAGAGTGTCTTTAAAACCCTCTTTTGTGCGGAACTACTTCCTTCCGCCACAGATTCAGATCTCTGTTTGCCAGTTTAAAGGAGCAGTTCACTTCCAGAAAAAAAAAAAATCTCCTGATGATTCACTCACCCCCATGTCATCCCAGATGTTCATGTCTTTCTGTCTTCAGTCGCAAAGAAATTAAGGTTTTTGAGGAAAACGTTCCAGGATTTTTCTCCATATAATGGAGTTCAATGAGGACCAACGGGCTGAAGATCAAATCAGTTCAGAGCAGCTTCAAAGAGCTCTACAGGATCCCAGCCGAGGAATAAGAGTCTTATCTAGCCAAACCATCGCCCATTTACTAAAAAAAAAAAATAAACATTTATATACTTTAACCACAAATGCTGGACTTCACGCATGATGTAATCATGTTGGAAAGGTCGCACGCAGTCAGCTCTTCGTCTGTCTGCTCTGGTTCAGAAAGAAAAACTCCATCTCATTTTCTCCTCCAACTTCAAAATCATCTGTAATCATTGTTTTACCTTTTTTTGTAAATGGCTTTTTACTTTCTTTGCACGTTCGCTTTGTAAACGCTGAGTCGGTGCTTCAGCCTCTGTCACGCGTGAACTTTCCAACATGATTACGTCATGCGTGAAGTCCAGCTTCTGTGGTTAAAAACTATATAAATGTTTATTTTTTTTTAGTAAATGGGCGATGGTTTGGCTAGATAAGACTCTTATTCCTCGGCTGGGATCCTGTAGAGCTCTTTGAAGCTGCTCTGAAACTGATTTGATCTTCAGCACGTTGGTCCCCATTGAAGTATGGAGAAAAATCCTGGAATGTTTTCCTCAAAAAACAATTTTTTTGCAACTGAAGACAGAAAGACATGAACATCTGGGATGACACGGGGGTGAGTAAATTATCAGGAGATTTTTATTCTGGAAGTGAACTGCTCCTTTAACAGCTGAGCTCAAGATCCATTACTAACTCAAAAACGTCACTTTAGAACTAATAACGAAGGAACGTTGAGTCGCTTCATTAAAAGCTTATTGCATCACTGTATTAAAGCTCACTGTATTATGAGAGAGAGAGATGGACAGAGTGTGACTCCCTGCATCTGACACAGCATTCATTCTTCAGCTCAATCTCATACTCACAATAAAACATGAGTCTGAATGTCCGCTGAGGAAAGCGATATCTTTGTCGTACCATCTTTCATCTGTTAAGGGTGATTTCTGATGACAGCGCTGCTTGCTGCATTTGTTAACTGCGTCTTACAAGCTGTTGTTGAAAGTTAAAAGACCTTCTTAGTTTACAACCCTGTTTCAGTCTCTTTCAATAGAAAAGTCTTTACTGCGGACTCACTCAGAAAAACTAATGGCGGAGCAATGTAACTAAAATCACCATCACGAACACACACACCGTTTCCCAATACTATATACACAGTGGTTGAATTGTAGGGGGGGTGGGGAATCTAAGGGTGCTTTCACACTTGGCTCGCTTGCCTGGTCCGAACCCGAGTTCGATTGCTCACCCCTCCCTCTGCCCCCGCTGGACTGCGTTCATATTACTTTATTTGGGTCCGAACCGCAGTTCGTTTGCGTCATCAAGCCAGCAGCTGTTTACCCCGTTGCTTAGTAACGACAGCGCAGGAGAAGACGGCAAAATGCATAACATTGCTCTCTGCACTTTTATATATTTACGTTTTTGAACCATTCGTTTTGTTTACAAAGCTTCAGTGCATAACGGCACTTACGTCTGTCCTACGAATGTACTGCAAATAAAGAACGCAGAAGGCAAACAGAAATGAGACATACAGCTTTCTGCTTGCAGCGCATCAGTCACGCTCATTAGGAAAGTGTTTACTCACTTTCCTGACGAGCGAGTGTTTCACTACACAAACACACATTTTTATCAGATAATACGTCATTAATAGCGGTTCACTTCCATGATTTGGTACGATTGCGTTCACATCAGCAGCGAACCGTACCGGAGTTCACATGAACCGTACCCCAGACCACCCTTTTTAAGCGGACTCAGGTACGTTTCGTGGGTGCACACCCGAGTTCGTAAGACAGCGTTCACATCATCCAAACGAACCGAACTCTGACGTCAATCAAACCCGGGTGCGCACCAAAAGTGCTAGTGAAAGCACCCTAATTTTACATAGTGATTAATGTCTAATTTTTAAAAGGTTTTTATTTAATGAAAAATTAGCCTGTGAAAAATTTTGGTCAGTATTGATAATTAAACAATATTTTTCTGAATGTGTTTTTGTGCGGGCACCTGGATGGATAAATAAATTTAATTTGCATGATAAGTTTTACATAATACACATTATTAATCTAAAGTGGATCGCAAGGGGGGGATGGTGGTTTAACTGAGGGGATGCTTTTTGTCTTTTTTTTTTTTTTTTCAACCAGGGGGATGCCATCCCCCCGCAGTTCGAGCCCTGTATATACTACTATTATTTATATAAAATATTATTTATTGAATAATAATATTTTATAAACAGCAACAACAGCCATCATAAACGTTGCTAGGCCATTCAGTCAAAAGCACAAAGGCAGCGCTCTGATATACAGCATTAAAGTTACATAAAATATAACGAGATGAGATTTTGCTCTCAGCCAAAACTATTTATTCTGGAACAAATAATAGATTAATGAGAGCAAAGACTGCCCATTAGAATTACCCAAAACGAATTATATCTCATGTTTAGCCACTATAGAGACATCAGAGCCAGCGGTGATTTCCAGAAGATCTGGCCGACACAAAAACAGTATTATTTTTTAAATTATAGTAGATTTGGGCATCCGCCATGACACTCGCTGTAAGAAATACCGCACGCGGACTGATACAAAATGGTAGAACGGTTGGAGTGCTGTTATCACTAGAATATCGCACTCCTCTCAGCCAATCAGATTCGAGGACCAGATAGAACTGTTGTATAAAACCG
>NW_015555881.1:3064657-3071057 GCF_001515605.1 Sinocyclocheilus anshuiensis
AAACCTCGAAGCAAATTTTCAAATAGACGTTATCTTTATTAATAAACCGCATACTTGAAGTCTAAACAAGTACATTCTCGCCTAAAAACACAAAAACAGTATTATTTATAAAATTATAGTGGAGTTGGGCATCCATCATGACACTCGCTGTGAGAAATACCGCAAGCGGAGTGATACAAACTTTGAAACGGTTGGAGTGCTGTTGTCACTAGAATATTGCACTCCTCTCAGCCAATCAGATTCGAGGACCAGATAGAACGATTGTATAAATACATAGATAAGAACTCAGATCCTGTATGAGCGCGCGTGTGTTTGTGTGCGGCTGTGGCCTGGACGTGTGTTTCTCAGCGGACGCTGATTTGGCGGCACACGTAAGCTCACACATTACACAGCGTCACATCGCTAGCACAATTTAGCACTAAGATCTGCTAGCACTGCCAAAACTGCTCGGCTGCCATCTTCACTTCCACATCTTTCTCTCTCTGTGTGTTTCACTGGAGGTAAAAACAGACGCTCTTAGCACCCTGTCAGATTCAGGCTAAACGCTACGCTAAAGAACCCCCCCCCATACACACACCCCACACACACACACCCCACACACACACACACCACACACACACACACACACACACACACCACACACACACACCACACACACCACACACACACGTTTGAGAGCGAGAGGAGATGATATGATATGATCTGTCAATGTGTTTCTCGCTCCTCCTTTTCGCTCCAAATACCAGTTTTTCCCTATCACAGAAATATTATAGTGAATGTAATCTGCTCGTGTTGTTACACCTGTTAGTGAAAACACTTTTAGAAACCAAATTAACATTTTGTCATCATTCACTCACCCTCATATCGTTCCAAACCTGTAAGCGGTTCTTTATCTGTGAAAAAACAAGGACAAAATCACAGTTCTTTTCCATATTACAGTTCATTAATTAAAGGAATAGTTTAGCCAAAAATGAAAATTTGCTATAAATTTACTCACCCTCAGACTTTCCAAGATCAGGATGAGTTTGTTTCTTCATCAGATTTGGAGAAATGTAGCATTGCATCAGTGTCTCAGCAATGGATGCTCTGCAGTGAATGGGTGCCGTCAGAATGAGAGCACGCACACACACACACTCACTCTCTCTCTCATACACACACACACGCACACACACACTCTCTTTCTCAGACACACACACACACAAATATACAGTACCTTGCGAATGTATTCATACCCCTTAATTTTTTTCACATTTTGTTTTGTTGCTGCCTTATGTTAAACTGCTTTAAATTCGTTTTTTTCCACAACAATCTACACTCCATACACCATAATTGTCAAGTCAAGCAGCGTTTAAACAGCTCTAAACAAATATGTGGCTGGATTTTCATGTGAGAGACAACAGCAGATGCATTTTTTCACTTGAGGAAGAGTTATTATGGATTATGAACTCTATGGTATTTTAGTTAAAAACGTCTTAATGCTGGATTTGTCTCAGCTTTTGTCTTCTCCAGATGTTAACTGATGGACTGGAGTGCTGTGGATTACTTGTGGATTATTGTGATGTTTTTATCAGCTGTTTGGACTCTCATTCTGACGGCACCCATTCACTGCAGAGCATCCATTGCTGAGACACTGATGCAATGCTGCATTTCTACAAATCTGATGAATCTGAATCGAATGGATATCCAACATATTACAAGGAACAGGTTGGTGAGTTCATCCACCCAGAAAAGTATCTCATAAACAGATGATTTTTGACAATTTACAGCTCAAATAACACTTTAAAACAAGTACTTTTACAAAAATACAAGTTGCCTTCTTATCCCAATGACTTACATTGTAAGTGCATTAAAGGGACGCACAATTTGTGCTTGTTGTTACAAGCTGAGTGACATTATTCATTATTTTGTTTGCATTATTTTCTCTAATCAATCAATACTCAACATGTGAAATCCCAGATCTGTAAGAGAGCAGGTTCAGTGTTGCTAGACATACATGCTGAGCACTAAAGTGTGTGACGTTTGGTTTTTATGATGATCAGAGCCGCAGTGTGTGTGTGTGTGTGGAGTTCTGATAATTAGGACCCTTCTGATAAAGCGCTCAATCGCCTCTTAACAGCGTCTGCATCTGGGCAGAAAAGAAGAGCTCGATTGGTTTCATTAGAAGACACACAATACACTAATAACAGTTACAAGATACCAAATCCATCCACTAATTAGAGCGAGATGATTGATATATCAGGACAAGATTGTTTTTTGATCCTCTGACAAACGCGAGTCTGTGTGAAGCATCTCGATAATTGTCGGAGGGGGAGGCAGCGATGACGTCGGCTGTAATTACTCCCAAATTATTCACACAATCAGCCGAACGCAGAACATGAAGTTTGGACCCCGCGCTGCTGGAGAAGTGGCCACACACATATTCATAAAGAGCAGAAAGAACCAGAAAGACACAGATGGAAGGATGATGGCGCTAAACAAGCCTTCAAACTGGATGTTTACCAAAAAAATGACAAATCATAATCCTGTTGTTACATTTATGAAAACAGAGAGCAGAAAACGAGAGAAGAGAAAGATTGGGATTGATATGAACGCACAGTGAGAGATTAATCACAATAACATGTGGCGAACAAAGTCAAAGAAGTCCTTGTTCTGCGCTTGAGCTTTTAGTCTAACGTAGATTCATAAATTTACTTTTTAAATTGAGATATTAAATTATGGTAAACAAAATAAAAAATATGTACATGTTTTTTTAATATATATATATATATACATACATACACACAATTATTAATTTAATATTATTTATTATAAAAAATAATATTATACATAATAAATCAATATATATATAATATGAATTTTATATAAATAATTTATTATTTTATGATAAACAAAATATACATAATATTTAGAGAGAGAGAGAGAGAATATGTAATTTTTGCATATAAGACTGGAAAACAAATAAATAAATAAATAAATGCCATAAAAAAATAAATGCATATAGTGCACTACAAATATTTGGAAATGTCCTAGGTTTCAACTTCTATAGTGAACATCATCTTGTTGTTGTAGTGGGAAGCTTGCACAGATTTACAAAATGCAATAGCACGATAATTATAAACTCCAATAGCACTTCTCTTTTATCTGTCACTACTCACTGTTGTTGGTCTGTTATTGATAGTGACCTTCTGTTGGGGTCATCAGTCATCAGATCCTCAGCAAGCGTTATGATCAGACATGGAGGTACAGCTTTAATTGAACCGCACCGAGTGCTGCTAAAACGCCTCGGTCACAGATGTCAAGCTCACTGTGATTCAGCCGTGAGTGAAAGTGACCGAAATAGACTAGAGTTTGACACGATATGAATCAGAAAACCACAAACATGCACCATTAATGACCACTACGGGTGCTTTTCTACACCTGAACTGAGAAAGAGCGAGTGATTTCCTCCCGTGTGCGAGCGGGTTTTAATTGTCTGAGTGAAGCCGTGGCTTCACATTACATGATTATGCTGTAATTACACATACTATTGTTCTGTAATTGCCACGGGAACGAGCAGGTAACGAAGCTAAGGTCAGTAAATATGAAAACGAACGACCTGTTGAGGAGTTACACACACCTGCTGGATCCTCAGCTTTACAGCGAACAGCTGCAGACTGGAAGTGCTGGGTTTAAGTCTGAAAAACAGCACACGCGTGTGATAGCCTACATGACGTGCATTCAGGTAAATGTATTAGTATAGTTACCGGATGCAATTGTCAAACAGTAAATTCTGTGAGTCATTTGGCTTCGCAGAGTCGGCTATAATACCTGGATCGTTTAAATGAAACACAAACATGTTTTTATGATTATTTCTGCCGTCTGGTGGGCCACAGGTGAGAGAGAGAAAAGCGGCGGATTACAGAAGAGCAAACGATGTTTGGTGTGAAGGAGAAGTTGATTTGCAGAACGTGCTCCACTTTCACAGCACAACAGATGGTGAAGTTCTCAGAAGGCCAGAGGTTGAACGGCACAGATCTGACAAACATTCACATGCACACCAACACAGACGAAGAGAGACAGAATAAAACGCTTTTCATTTATTCATTCGCTTTTTATGTTATATCTGGAGACGTCTTCGTTTGAGAAAGAAAAAAGGATCATAAATCATCTTTCTTCAAATTCTGAAAATGCTTTCGGGTTTGTAGCCGTTATAACTAGCGTTATATAAAACAACACAAGTCTGTCAAATTTCATCATTTAGATGCATGTGCGTTTATACTAGCATATAAATTTGTGAGCATATGAGTTTATGGATTAAAAATTTTCATTGTTTAAAATTAAACAAACATTAACTGAAATAAAATGATATATAAAAAAACATTTATTTCAGCAAGCTGCTGAAGCAACATTTAAGTTGAAGTACTAAAATAAACTAAAACTTAATAGAGACTATATAGACATTAAAAATAAATATTTTATTTCAAACCGAGGTTATTTTAGTATCACTGAGATACCATTAGAGTTTTTAATAATATTATTTTATATTTTTCATTTTCATTTTTTGTTAAAGTTTTGGTTATTTAGTTGTTGTTTTTTTGTAATTTTTATTCGTTTCTGGGTTTTTTTTATAGATTTTATAAATTTTTATTTCCGTTTCAGTTATTTTAGTACAGGTTAAACTAAACGAAAATGAGCAGAGTTTCCTTGGCGACTAGCTAAAATAAAATAAGTTGTTTTAACATTTTATTTTATTTCAGTGGACATTTATTTTAAGTAACAAAAGGTTTTTTTTTAAATAGTTTTTAGTTACTAGTACATCAAGTTAAACTAGATCAATTAAAATTGTTTCCTTGGCAACTAGCTTAAATAAGTTTTTTCAATGTTTTACTTTATATCAAACCAGTGTTATTTTAGTATCACTGAGATATAGGTTTAGCTAATATTATTTTGTATTACACCAAAAGTAATTTTGTTGCATTTTTGTCATTATTATTAGTGTTATTATTATTAGTGCATATATTTTTTTTTTATTTTTCATTTCAGTTTTAATTATTTTGCAGAAGTTAAACTAAATGAAAAATTATTTGGCAACTACCTGAAATAAAATAAGTTTAAGTTTTTTTTTTAATATTTTATTTCAGTTTATGTTTATTTTATTTAAAATAACATTTTTTTATAGGTTTAGTTTAATAAACCTACTCAAACATAATAAGATCTTTCTATTAAAAAATGGTTTATTTAACCTTGCAAAAAAAAAAAAAAAAAAAAAGACAAGGGCCACGATATGAATCAGAAAACCACAAACATGCACCATTAATGACCACTACGGGTGCTTTTCTACACCTGAACTGAGAAAGAGCGAGTGATTTCCTCCCGTGTGCGAGCGGGTTTTAATTGTCTGAGTGAAGCCGTGGCTTCACATTACATGATTATGCTGTAATTACACATACTATTGTTCTGTAATTGCCACGGGAACGAGCAGGTAACGAAGCTAAGGTCAGTAAATATGAAAACGAACGACCTGTTGAGGAGTTACACACACCTGCTGGATCCTCAGCTTTACAGCGAACAGCTGCAGACTGGAAGTGCTGGGTTTAAGTCTGAAAAACAGCACACGCGTGTGATAGCCTACATGACGTGCATTCAGGTAAATGTATTAGTATAGTTACCGGATGCAATTGTCAAACAGTAAATTCTGAGTCATTTGGCTTCGCAGAGTCGGCTATAATACCTGGATCGTTTAAATGAAACACAAACATGTTTTTATGATTATTTGTGATGTGTAAATCTTTAATCAAAAATAAAAAAAACTACTGTAGCATCAAAAGTTTGGAGGGATTTTAAAAATATTTTTGAAAGAAGTCTTTCTGCTCACCAAGGCTGCATTTATTTGATCAAAAATACTGTAAAAATTGTGAAATATTATTGTAATTTAAAATATCACTTTTCTATATGAATCTCTGTTAAACTGTAATGTATTTCTGTGATGCGCAGCTGTATTTTCAGCATCATTACTCCAGTCTTCAGTGTCACATGATCTTCAGAAATCATTCTAATATGCTGATTTGCTGCTCGAGAAACATCTCTGATTATTATCAATGTTGAAAACAGTCGTGCTGCACAATATTTTCATGGAAACTGTTACTTTTTATTTTTCAGGATTCACAGATGAATAGAAAATTCAAAAGAACAGCATTTATTGGAAACAAATATTTTGTAACACACAGACGCACACACACACTCGCACTCACACGCACACACGCACACTCACACTCACAGACGCACACACACACGCACACGCACACTCACACTCACACTAACCCACTCACACACACACTCACACTCACACTCGCACAAACGCACAAACACACGCGCACACGCGCACACACACACACACACACACACACACACAAACACACAC
>NW_015555881.1:3071436-3071760 GCF_001515605.1 Sinocyclocheilus anshuiensis
CAGCATCATTACTCCAGTCTTCAGTGTCACATGATCTTCAGAAATCATTCTGATATGCTGATTTGCTGCTCGAGAAACATTTCTGATTATAATCAATGCTGAAAACAGTTGTGCTGCACATTATTTCTGTCGAAACTGTGATACTTTTTATTTTTCAGGATTCACAGATGAATAGAAAATTCAAAAGAACAGCATTTATTGGAAACAAATATTTTGTAACATTATAAATGTCTTTACCGTCATTTACTTTAATTTTATTCACATATAAAACTTATTTAATTAAATATATTATATATAATATTTAATATATTAAATGAAACTATA
>NW_015555881.1:3071978-3095724 GCF_001515605.1 Sinocyclocheilus anshuiensis
AATTATGTATTTAATATTAATAAAAACTTTATATATTTTTTTATTATATAATATTAATATACTGTATGTTTATATTCATATAATTTTGTTAAAAATTATTAATTAAATTATATGGTTTTGACTTCCTTTGTGGGATTGAGGGAATCCCATCACATGGAATTACAAAACAGAATATGAGTATGATGAAGAATATAAGATTGACTTACAAACACAAAACGCTGGCGTTAATTAAAACACTGATAATAGAAGTAAATAATGCATACAGAATGAATAAATGATGTTTTCATGCGCACTGACGGACTGCTGTGCTTTTCCACAGATGTCGAGACATTAAGCGACTGTCTGGATCCGGTGTTTCTCCCGTACGGATGACAACCGGACAAATGCACATACGAGCAGATTTATTTCATTATTCACAGGGCTGTCATTAGATCGGCAGCGTCTTTCTCTGGTTCCGCTGTTTGTATGTTTTGTTCAATTAAAATGTTGATTTGACTGTCAGAGTTTTATTTATCGGCGGATGAAAGATGCATTATGTTGAACGTTCATCACAACTTCATCATCAAAGCGATGGTAGCGTCTCTGTCCGTCTCTCTCGCGCATCTTCCTGCGGGCTAAATGAAATTAGTGGGGTGCTGAGTAGTTTTGTAGCTGTGTTTTCTCTGCGGTCGGTCAGAAGTGCTTTGCTGCCTGATTAGCTCTTCCGTCCCTCTCAGCCGACGGCGGCACTGCGGGCGACGCCACAGCCGCGGCACCTGGACCCACGCTTCCCTCTGAGAGACGAGCACTCGAGCCAGAGCACAGCTGTTCCAGACCTCTCAGCACACACACACACACTCACTCACTCTCACACACTCACAAACACACACACTCACACTCATTCACTCACTCACACACTCACTCATTCACTCACTCACACACACACATATACACGCACACACACTCACTCTCTCTCTCAGACACACTCACACACACACACACACACATATATATATACACGTTCTGGGCAACTGGTACGATTATATATTCTGTACACACACACACACACACACAGACAAACAGCCTGAACAACATCCATCTGCTCCAGGAGAAACTGCTCTGGGGGAGAGAGAAAGACTGAGAACATTTTTTTTTAAAAAGCAGTACACAGTACACAGTTTTTGTTGCGTCGGGTTCTCCGGTACGAGTTTCTCTTGGATAAACCGAGTTGGGTTTTATTGGTAAACGTGTTTGCGGTCAGTCGGCGCCCGAGGCCAGCGTTCAGCACACGCTCCAACCAGAGCCACACTGTCAACACTCATTGGTATTTCCATGGCGATGGAATGCCGAGCAGCCAATGGGAGCGCGAGGCATCGGATCCGCTCCGAGGTGCTCCGCGGCGGCACCAGAAGGCTCTAGAAGCTTTAGGAGGGATTCAGACCATTAATTGAATATTAATGCAACCTCAGCGCTGACACTGCTGTGATTAGACTAATTGATCAGCTCAACCTGCCAAGATGTCAGCCGCCCGCCCGCATCCCACAATCCTTCATTTCCAGGGCCTTTTCATATTTGCATGATTTCCTCTCATCTCACAGATGCTTGTTTAAATATTTGTGCACCTGATGTTATTCAAAAATAATGAGACGACTATTACGGGGAACACTGGTTCACGGTGAACTCGGCACCTTGGCGTTCTCCATGTGAAGAGAAACGCCGGCTCTTTCAACAGATATTGATGACGGACCTTCATACCTTTGAGACAACAGGGTGGAAAAAGTCCAGGTCACATTCCACCCTCAGAAATCGAGATTTATTTTCAAATATCGTCAGGAATGGCACACTACTAATAGTGTATGGACTACTTTTCAAGTGCTTTATTGTGTTTTTATGCAATTTTTTTGGAGTGTGACAGATATTGTATAGAAAAAGTTAATAATTGATTCTTCAAAAAAAAAAAAAACTTCTGATATCCACAAACAAAAAAAGTAAAAAAATAAATAAAATAACAATAATAATAATAAATAAACAAACAAAATCAAAATATATATGTAATATATAAATATAAATAAATAAATATTAAATTTCATTTTCAAGTAAATCAAGTCTAATTCTATTTTTTCATTGTTTCAAATCAGCTTTACAGAGAATCATGATGTTATTATTTATAATATCTTAATATATTCATGTCGTAGTTGCATTTATCAGATTAGAGCTGGGCGATCATATACTTACATTTTGCAACAATATAAACAATGAAGCATTTGAGATTTGTTATATAATTGATTTGACAACTAATATTCTCAAAAAGCATTTATTGTTCGACTGATCATCATTAAAACCAATATATTAGCTCAACCAATATATTCTCATTTCTGTAACGGTTCTACAAATTTTATTTTTGTAAAAGTTAGAGTTTTTGTAAATTCCATTAATAATTTATTTTATTATTTTAGTTCAGTATGAACTCAAGAAAGTACAATAAACAAGCATTATTAATAAACGATGCAACTTAATTTAATTGCAACTATTATTGCAAAAAGAGTTTTGAAAATAGCATTATTATTATTATTTATTTTTTTTTATTCAATAGTTTTTTGCGACTAATGAAATGTAAAAAAATCAAAAAGGAAAACAGGTCTGTGGACCTACACTAACAACAATGATGCTGTAAAGCATGAAATGCAGGACAGTCCGTTGTTTCATCGGGTCAGGGAATAATCCGGCTAAAATAAGCTACGGCACGATGCATATGCATCAGTGTGAAACTCATTGACTTCACAACAGGGATGAGGAGTGTGTCCTGATGAAGCTCACACACACACACACACAGCTCTGCTTACAGAGAATTCTAGAAGACCTACAGGAAACGGACACCATTTGGCGTTTATGTAAATTTGCGGGAAAAAAATGGCTGCCTGCCAATTCCTGTCAGTTTGAACAAAGCTGGCCTCGCTGGCAGCAACCGAGCGTTAAGGTGGTGCGGATCCGCCACCATCCGCTGAGGAGGGCCTACGCTGCCGTTCCTCCTTAAACACGCGGGCTGAAGTCTAAACTGGGGATCCATGAAGTTGTGATCCATTGTGTTCTTCGGGCTCGCTGTCTGCCGTCCGCTGCTATAGGCCGCCGAGTTGTCATAGCAGCCGTTGAGTCGGTGCCAAAACTGAGTCTCGTTAAGGCCAGAGCTCTTCGTTATTCATGCTTTCCACTGAGTTCCTTAATTAAGAATGTGACAGGAAGACATCAGCGTTAGTCCTGACAGCAAAAACAAAGCGTTTGGACGACTCGCTGTGAAAGTATCTGAGCTTTATTAGTCAGAGTGGCGCGATCAAACCTCCAACGCAAAGTATTAAACTAGTACAGACACGAATGATTCTTCAGGACACCCTAGCAACTGCATAGTAACATGGCAACTACCAATAACACCATAGCAGCCTGCAAACAACTACTCAAAACACCTTAGAAACTGCATAGCAACACCCTGGCAACCACTTATCAACCTGCAAACAACTGCTCGGAACACCTTAGAAACTATATAGCAACACCCTGGCAACCTCGGAACACCTTAGAAACTGCATAGCAACACCCTGGCAGCCACTTATCAACCTGCAAACAAGTACTCGGAACACCTTAGAAACTGTACAGTAACACCCTGCTAACCACTAATAACACCCTAGAAAACTGCTACCAACTATTCTGAACACCTTAAATGCATAGCAACGCCCTGGCAACCACCAATATCACCCTAGAAAACTGCTACCAACTATTCTGAACACCTTAAATGCAATACTGTACATGTTTTTGGCTATACATTTATATAATACATTATAAAGTCATAAACGTATAACGTCACCAATTTTTTAATGTGTTTTATGAAATGCGTTATAATGAATTATACTCTTTAGCAGTATAACCATGAATATGTAAGCATTACAATGCATTAAAACTGTTAAAACGTACCTATTTTTGGCTCCACGTTTATATATCATAATGCATTATGACACATAAATACCCATCTTTAATGCTTTATAATGCATTATACTCTTTAGCTCTATAACCATGAATATGTAAGTATTATAATGCATTATAACTGCTGTTGATCTACAGTACATGCTGCACAATGATATCAGTTAATCTTACTCCAGATAATGAATATTTTCTTTATTTGTGGAAAGTAGCGAACACTTATCTTCCTGAAGATGAACTGGCCTCTCCAGTCGAGCGCATTATTTAAACTCAAGCTTTTAAAGCACAAATGCGGTTTTCTTACCGCACCATAATCACAGTAATTAATAGAGTGCTTTCAGTATCTCTGACTATCAGGTGCTGGTTGTTCATCAGCGCGACGTTAATGAACGTTTGGGCTGGAGGTTCCCAGGCTTTATTAAAGCTTTGTGGAGTTCCTCATTCCCTGCTCTTTCCACTAAAACTCTGATAATTTCAACAGAGAGACACAATCACTCCAACAAAGCATTCAGATCGTTTTACTCATGCTTTAAATGGTTGAATGTAAATGCATTAAATATTAAACAGGGTTTATTTATTGCAACGAAAGATCACTCAAAACACTTTACAGTTGGAAGAAAACCAAACCAATAGATGTAGTATTAAAGATAAAGATGGTTGTTATACAGTTTCTAAGGTGTTCTGAGTAGTTGTTAGAGGGTTTCTAGGGTGCTATTGGTGGTTGCCAGGGTTAGTATACAGCTTCTAAGGTGTTCTAAGTAATTTTTCCACAGGTTTCTAGAGTTGTGGGTGGTTGCCAGGATGTTGCTATTCAGTTTCTAAGGTGTGCTGACTAGTTAGTTGCAGGTTGATTAGTGGTTGCCAGGGTATTGCTATGCAGTTTCTAAGGTGTGCTGCCTAGAAAACTGCTACCAACTATTCTGAACACCTTAAATGCACAGCAACACCCTGGATACCACCAATAACACCTTAGCAACCTGCAAACAACTATTCAGAAAACCTTAGAAACTGCATAGCAATGCCCTGGCAACCACCCACAACTCTTTAGAAACCTATTAAAAACAATTTAGAACACCTTAGAAAATACATAGTAACACCCTGGCCACCACCAATAACGCCCTACAAACCTGCTAACAAATATTCTGAACACCTTACATGCATAGCAACCACCGATAACACCCTATTAACCTGCTAACAACTATTCATAACACATTGGAAGCTGTGAAGCAACGCCCTGGCAACCACCAATAACACCCTAGCAACCTGTAACTTGGCAACCATCCTCTGTAGAAACCTGTTAAAAACTACTAACACTTTCGAAACTGCATAGCAACACCCTAGCAACCACCAATAACACCCTACAGACCGGCAAACAACTATTCAGAACATGTTAGATGCATAGCAACATAGCAACACATAGCTGCTTAGCAACACCTTGGCAACCACTAAGGTGTTCAGAATAGTTGGTAGCAGGTTTCTATGGTGATACTGGTGGTTGCCAGGGCGTTGCTATGCATTTAAGGTGTTCAGAATAGTTGGTAGCAGGTTTCTAGGGTGATACTGGTGGTTGCCAGGGTGTTGCTATGCATTTAAGGTGTTCAGAATAGTTGGTAGCAGGTTTCTAGGGTGATACTGGTGGTTGCCAGGGTGTTGCTATGCATTTAAGGTGTTCAGAATAGTTGGTAGCAGGTTTCTAGACAGCACACCTTAGAAACTGCATAGCAATACCCTGGCAACCACTAATCAACCTGCAACTAACTAGTCAGCACACCTTAGAAACTGAATAGCAACATCCTGGCAACCACCCACAACTCTAGAAACCTGTGGAAAAATTACTTAGAACACCTTAGAAGCTGTATACTAACCCTGGCAACCACCAATAGCACCCTAGAAACCCTCTAACAACTACTCAGAACACCTTAGAAACTGTATAACAACCATCTTTATCTTTAATACTACATCTATTGGTTTGGTTTTCTTCCAACTGTAAAGTGTTTTGAGTGATCTTTCGTTGCAATAAATAAACCCTGTTTAATATTTAATGCATTTACATTCAACCATTTAAAGCATGAGTAAAACGATCTGAATGCTTTGTTGGAGTGATTGTGTCTCTCTGTTGAAATTATCAGAGTTTTAGTGGAAAGAGCAGGGAATGAGGAACTCCACAAAGCTTTAATAAAGCCTGGGAACCTCCAGCCCAAACGTTCATTAACGTCGCGCTGATGAACAACCAGCACCTGATAGTCAGAGATACTGAAAGCACTCTATTAATTACTGTGATTATGGTGCGGTAAGAAAACCGCATTTGTGCTTTAAAAGCTTGAGTTTAAATAATGCGCTCGACTGGAGAGGCCAGTTCATCTTCAGGAAGATAAGTGTTCGCTACTTTCCACAAATAAAGAAAATATTCATTATCTGGAGTAAGATTAACTGATATCATTGTGCAGCATGTACTGTAGATCAACAGCAGTTATAATGCATTATAATACTTACATATTCATGGTTATAGAGCTAAAGAGTATAATGCATTATAAAGCATTAAAGATGGGTATTTATGTGTCATAATGCATTATGATATATAAACGTGGAGCCAAAAATAGGTACGTTTTAACAGTTTTAATGCATTGTAATGCTTACATATTCATGGTTATACTGCTAAAGAGTATAATTCATTATAACGCATTTCATAAAACACATTAAAAAATTGGTGACGTTATACGTTTATGACTTTATAATGTATTATATAAATGTATAGCCAAAAACATGTACAGTATAACAGTTATAATGCATTATAATACTTAGGCTACATATTCATTGCTATACCACTAAAATGGCATTTATGATATATTACAATATCCTATATAAACATGGAGTCAAAAATAGGTACATGTAACAACAGTTATAATGCATTATAATACTTACATATTCATTGTTATACTGCTTAAGAGTATAATGTATAATAATGCATTTATCTACGATATGTCATAATGCATTATACTATATAAAGTTGTAGCCAAACGCAGTCATAATGCATTATAATACATTCATATACATGGTTATAGCACTAGAGTATAATGCATTATAATGCACTATAATAAAACACATTAAAATGCTATTTACGATATAATACATTATATTACATAAAGGTGTAGCTAAAAACAGGCACATGTTAAAACAGTTATAATGCATCATAATACTTACATATTCATTGTTATACTACTAAAGAGAATAATGCATTTCATGGAAAATTGCATGAACAAATTTGCATTTATGATGGTATAACACATTATACTAAACAAAGGCGTAACCACAAATAGGTACAAGTTATGACACTTATAATACATTATAATACTTAAATATTTACTTTTATAACACTAAAGGGTATAATGCATTATAATGCACTATAATGAAACACCACATTAAAGTGGTATTTATAATGCATTATAACATATAAAGTTGTAGCTAAAAATAGGTTTAAAGAAAACACAAAATAGGTATAAAGAAACAAGTGTGATTATAAAGTGTATTATAGGGCATTATAAAATAATGCATTTATATTATAATGCATTATATACACACAGGCTTCAGATAAATTACTGCCACACACACACACACACTCTAGGTGCATTATGTTTTATAACTGTGTTTACAATAATTTAAGAAAACACTACCCTGATTACAAAGTGCATTATAGGGCATTATGAAAGAATGCATTTATATTATAGTGTATTATATACACACAGGCTGCAGATAAATTGCTGCCACACACACACACACAGTGTGAAGATCTTTAGCTGCAGCACTCGGGAGGAAAAGAGTCCTCTCTGAAATGCTGGGAAAAACGAGGTAATTAGTAATTTTGGGAGTCTATTAATTTTGCAAAGTTGCCCAGCCACAGCACACAGAGCACAGAGACACTATTTGCTTACCTTGTCATTATGCAAAAATATATTAGCTAATTATTTTGAATAATGCAATTAAGATATGCATATTTAGCATAAATCTCACAATGGAAGTGTAGGAGTCAGCAGACGAGGGCACATGGGTGCCACCCAACACAGCATGGCACAAGTCCCTGCGGTATACAGAGAGAGAGAGAGAGAGAGAGAGAGAGAGAGAGAGAGAAACAAGATGAGAAGAGAAGAGACCAGATGAGACATAAGATGAGAAGAGCTCTCAAGTCACAGCAGAGCTCAGGTCTGTAGTTACCAAGAGTTGAGGGGTAAAGAATTAAATGCAAATGTGTGTATACACACACACACACACACACACACAGGTGTGAAGCTCACAGTCCCAGCAGTGGGTTTGTTCCTCTTACAGTCTCTGAATCTGGCAGACTGTTGTAGCATCCATTTCTGCAGCTGTCTACAACATGAAAGACAGACAGACAGATGCTTCATTCAATACTCAATGTGCTTTAAGCAAAAACAGAGACGCTTTATAGCTGAGACAGACCATTGCTATTACATTGAATGGGAGAAAGAGGAACGCCCAAATATGGCAGCAAAGTAGGAACGCCCAAATATGGCATCTCTAGAAGAATAAGCCCCGCCTTCCAAAGAAAATAGCCAATCAGCAGTCAGTGCCAGCCTTTGCTCTACTGCACATGCACATCAGCTGGACCCAGTGTTAGTATCATTGATATACTTTATAGTTTTTGTTAATAATTATATGTCATATTTTCATATTAATTTTCATGTTTTTTTTTTGTGTGTGTGTTTTTGTCATATATATATTAGTCAAACTAAACAAAAATGAGACAGCTAGCCTTGTCAACTAGCTGAAATAAAAAAAATATATTAATATTCTGTTTTATATATTATACATAATATATAATTTTTTTTACCAAAAAGTATAAATAATAATATTTCACATCTAATTAAAAAGACTGATTTACCCAATATTTGTGTGCTAAGTCCAAATCATCCACTTAAGAAGTTAATTTCCACTTCATTCAGGACGTTCCCTTAGAAGGGTGCTGTCTATGTAGGGTTTGGAACAAAGATAACAGAGAGGCCGAGCTGTGACATCATCAATCCATAATCATAACGCTGCAAAAACTCAATTTCCCAAATAATCTAGTGCAGAAGAAAAAGACTGTAGATTGATTCTCTGACTCTTTATTTGAAAGGTCAGTGAGGTCAGGGCTGAACGACGACCTCGAACTGCAGAGAGAGAGAGACAGAGAGAGAGAAAGACGTCTGTACACACACACACACACACACACAACCTCACAATGAGAGCAGAGACATCAGCGAGCGCAGAAAACATGAGTGAGAACAGAAAGAGACACAGAGAGAGACGGCTGTGGGTCTCAGCTGGCCACACACAACCTCACAATGAGAGCAGAGACATCAGCGAGCACAGAAAACATGAGTGAGAACAGAAAGAGACACAGAGAGAGACGGCTGTGGGTCTCAGCTGGCATCACACTGCATTGACTTCCTGAATTATGTTTCCAGCCCAACATCACACACACCTCAGAGTTTCATTAACTTTATATAACCCCTCATATGACATGTGGAAGTAGAAATATCCTGGTTCTGCATATTGATTTTAGGTCTTGGCGCATTCTAATTAGCCGTTAATCACAGAATAAAATATTGTGCATGTGCAGAAAACAGACAGACAGACAACTAGAGTTAAACCGCCGTCATTTAAAACTCATGGGCAAGTTTTCTGAACGTTCATTTGAAGAATCTGTCGTCAAATATTAAGTTGTTTTCTCTTTTGCACACTGTAAAGCTCTCGACTGTCCAGAATTCAGTTTAACAGGTTCCCAAACATTTTTGTAAGTTTAGCTGCTTCAACATAAACTATTCTGTAAAAGTAGCCTTTGAGATTTCAAATTATGCTAAACCTTCTATAAATAAAATATAATTAATTACACAATATTAACAATTAATAAACTGAAATGTATTATATACAAAAATATATTGTATACAAAATAAATATATGCATTAATGTAGTTTAAACACTACGGCATGGCACTATAGCAAGCATTAGCCAAATGCATATATGCAAAAAAATAAAATAAATGAAATGTATATTTCATAAATTTTCACACACACACACACACACGCTCACACACACGCTCACACACACGCTCTCACACACACACACACACACACACACACACACACACACACACACACACATATATATATATTTAACTGTTATTAAATAAAAAAATATTAATAATAATATAAATAATATTATATTAAATAATATAATACATTATATTAAGTATTATAATACATTATATATATTTTTTTTTAAACATTAAATACATTTTAATATATATCAAGCACAATATATAAAATATATATTATATATAATAATTTATTATAATGCAATTTCTAATAATAACATATAATAGTGAATGTATATTAAGGTATAAAACTAAAAAAAGAATATATGTAGATTTAAAATTGACTCAGTTGGTCAAAAAATACATTAAAATACACTAAAATCTCTATATTTCATACAAGAACATGAAGAAGCTCTTGAAAATAGATGAACTAACATACAGTAAATGTCATTTTCTGTAGTGACCATGACGAGGGTGCAGAGGTGTGGCGGGGGCGGGCGAGCAAGAGACAGAGAGAGAGGCACTAGGGTGAGTTGCTTATCCAGGCAGTGCAGAAAGCCTGTGTGTGTGTGTGTGTGTGTGTGACCGACAGACAGATGTTTGGACAGCAGCAAATGAAGCGAATACACTCTCGGCACTGCAGTCATTTACCGGCCGCAGACACACTGACCTCATGTGAAGGAGAAACTCACATACATCCCGTCCTGAAATCATGCAAAATCACAGGAGAGCCTGCTGAAGTCCTAAAACACAGCATGCATCATATGCAATATCCAATCCAATACGTTTCTTACTCATTTTAGACTAAAATAGTGTCTTTGTTTTGCTGGAGCACGTCACACTTTCTACAAAATATGATGCATTTCATAGCATTTTTGCTTTCGATGACCGTTTGTCCATTGTCCCTAAATCAGCATAAAAACGCAAACACATGATTCCTGTCTGAATCTGAGCCCGATTGCAATGATTTGATCAATTTTCAGCCCATTTTCACATGCATGGCACTATTTGATGCCTAATCCTGATTTCAAGGTCAGAATTATGGCCAGAGACAGTGAACATGCAAACATGATGTTTTCTGCTTCATCTGAGGTTGCTTTACTAAATACAAAAAGGCGACAGAAAATGACATTCTGTGGAAAAAAGCTTACTTATAATCTTTGTTTATGTATTAAGTATTTGAACATATTTTTTCCAATCCTTTGTTAAATTATATTTTGAATACTTGAAAACTTGACATTTGACTGTTTTTGTTATTTTGATAATTGCATTTAAGCTGATACATTCAGTATATATAATTTATATAAAAACCTTTGTGATCTAATTTATCATTTTACGCCATATCAACATCAAAGGCTATATTCACAACAAACTCACCATAAGATTTAAAATAGTCTTAACAATATTTCTTTGAATTTTATACAATAAATCGACAATATTTTTACGAACAAATAAAATGAATTTTCCATGAAAAATGAACAAATTTAATAACTTATCAGTAAATATGAACATGAACTGAAAGTATTTTTCGTTGTTAGTTCATGTTAACTAACGCAGTTAACTAATGTTAACAGTAACACTTTACAATAAGGTTCATTAGTTAACATTAGTTAGTTAACATGAACGAAGCATGAACAATACTTCTACAGCATTTATTAATCTTAATGTTAACTTCAACATTTACTAATGCATGATTAAAATCAAAAATTGTGCTTGTTAACATTAGTTAATGCACTGTAAATTAACATTAACTAACAATGAACGACTGAATTTAAATTAACTAACATTAACAAAGATTAATAAATACTGAAATAAATGTGTTGTTCATGGTTCATGTTAGTTAATATATTAACTAATGTTAACTAATGGAATCTTATTGTAAAGTGTTACAATGGGAACTTATTATAAAGTGCTGCCCAAACTCAAAATTAATAAGATTTCAAATAATCTTAATAAGAATGCTTCAATTAATTGCATGCAATAAATTAACAATATTTTCCAAAAGATAAAAAAATATATTTGACAAAAAATTCTCACCTTTTTTTTTTTTTTTAAATGTCCATTAATGTACTTTGAGTAAAAATGTTTTGTAGTATCATTGAAAGCAGGGCTCTAATAAAATGTTTTACTTCTGTTAGGAGTTAATGATATTTGATGGATTTAATCTTACTTTCCATGACAACGAGGTGTTGGACAGGAAGGTTGGTTTTCCATGTCCGCTGTGCTCTTAATTGTCCCTGTAATAAGCTGATCTGGATTCAGATTGAATGTAAACGCAGATTGAACTGTAGAACGGGACCGAGAGAGAATGCATTGTGGGTCGGCACGTTATAAATGGAGGACCAATCAGAGCTTGAATAAATCTGGCTCATGGAAGCTTCTCAATGGTCTGATTGGGTCCGGTGTCGATGATGCATTCTGCTGAGATAAAGCATGGCTGAATGTTAATCAGATATTTGCTCCCCGAATCAGAGGAAAGCGTTCATCATTGCTTTTCTTCTGGGAACAAAGAAAACTGGATCTTTCGTATATGAAATGCATTTCTAAATCGCTGCTTCAGTGTATGTAAGAGACAATGTACAATCAAAAATATCCTCCGTACAGTACATTAACCCAGTGCTTCCACAACTAGTTACAGAATAAATGTAATAAAAGCTGAATATAGAAATACTAGGTATATAACAATGCACACTGCGCCGGTTGAAAATCGATTAAAAATGTGTGATGACGATTCAAGTCGGTTCATGAATCGAATAGCATCAAGAAATACTGATTTAAGTTGAATTCATTTACTTGACTATTTTAGTGCTGCAACATAGAATGCAAACTACACAAATACAGCAACAATTATTATTAACCAGCAATCAAACTGCAAAAATTTTTTTGAAGGAATAAAGATTATTACTATTATTACTAAGTAAGAAAATACTATCTCAGTCTTTATAAATAAAAAAAAGTAAAACCAAGTTTAATGTCACTTGCCATTTTTTTTAATTAATTGTGAAGTTTGCTAACTTGTAGTGTCCTCTCTGCGTGCGTCTGAGATCCCAGAATCCTTTGTAAAATGCCCCCTGCAGACATCTACCCATAATGCACCACACTGATACCTCTGTGCGCTGGCGTCTGTGCCTGTCGACGGATGCCATGCCAATTTCCGGTGTCACGTAAACGCTTTGTGCTTTTTTTCCTCGCACGCTTTTAAATATTTGGACGCCTTTAGGGAAGATGCATTATTCATTCAAAACTACATTTCATTTGCAGCGGGAAACCTGTAAAGCAAAGGGGGAAAATCTTATCAAATCATTTCGATTCCTGCCCTCAAACGACCACACAGAGGCCTGGCACCATATCAGAGCCCGATCTCGTGTTTCATTTCGCGTTTGGCAGAGAGAAAATCAGAGAAAGGGTTAATGAAAGTTAAAGCTGGTGCTGAATTAACGCTGCAATGAGTCCAAAACTACTGCTATGAGAGATATTCAAACACATTATTATTTGTTCACATTAGTTCACAGCATAGATAATGTCAACGTTTGCAATGCATTTTTAAAATCAAACGTTGTGTCATTGTTTGTTCATGTGAGTGCATTAAGTAAACAACTGTATTAACTAATATTAAAAAAAGATTTTTAAATGCTACAAAATATATTGTTCTTTGTTAGTTCATGTTGCAATAGCTAATGCATTAACTAATGTTAACAAACGAGACCTTATTACACAATTTCAGAAAATATATGCTTGAATGTAAAGCAGAGTGCCAAAAGGAGGGATATGACTTTATCCACACGAATATAAAAATACACTCAAGACTCAAAATCAATTTTGAAGAACAGTTGACGGTAGACACTGACTGCCAGTGTATGGAAAAACTACTATGCTACTATCGCAAGTCAACGGAGACCAGCAACTGTTTGGTTACCAATATTCTTCAAAATATCTTCTTTTGTGTTCAACTAGTAAGCAACAATTTTCAGACAGAATTTTCATTTTAGTGTGAACTGTGAAGTATCCCTTTAAAACATGCATGGCAAATCTTACAGACCTTAAATACTCTTACATCACAATAAACAAGAACCAGAACAAGACTGCAAAACAAAACGGGAAAAAAGGCTAATCAGCATGATTGAATCATAACACAAAACTTTCAAACTAGATTTCAATAATCAGACGGAAAGTGAGAGAAAAACACAAAACCACTGCAAGAGAGCTAAAAACTTGACTGTATTTAAACTAAAATGAGCTCACAAATATAACCAAACCCTTCGCAATCTACCTGTGGAATTGTATATCCATATACCTCAACAACTTTACTGTAATTCTAAATGAAATCTATTTAAAATGCTACAAAAATCTATGTTTTATTTTAGTATCATTGAGATACTTTATTTTTATTAATATTTTGAATCGGTTTTTATTTTTATATTTTCTGTTTTCATTTTATTTTTAGTTTTGTTGTGTTTTTGTCATTTTTAGTATTTTTTTCTATTTTATGCATGTCTAAATATTTTTTATAAATTTTTATTTCAATTCGGCTATTTTAGTACATCAAGTTAAACTAAATTAAAATGAGAAATGCTGCTGGTTTTAGTTCAGTTTCACCTGTAGTTATTATATCCTTCACCTTTACTATAATAACCATGTAACAATTCATATAAAATTGATATATATTGTACAAAATGGTTATATCTTTTAAATTATCTTATTGCATCTTTTTACAAATATTACAAATGCAACTAGAGTTTTGCACCTGTTCAAAGACACTTTCAAACATCGCACACAGAAATAAATCAGGAGTTCCCAGAAGGACGCTTACAGTCCCTCAGCGTGCGTGTGTTAAATTCCCCGCGCCGGTGCTAAACTCTGTGTTTTCCTGTAATGCGAGCAGCGTTTGGATGTGAAAGTTGGAAGGCTGAATTCCTGCAGGTCTGTGGCACAGTGTTGATGTTACTGTTTATCCTATAAAACTTTGATATGACACATATAAATCATTCACTAAGGAAATGATTGCCTCAAACAGAATGCGCCGCCTCTCGCTGCATGCTGAAACATTAATGCTTTTTAAGTCATAAATTATGACATGGCAATTTGGTCCTGCAAACACGACAAAGATCTTTTTTATTGTGACCTAAATGTCTCTCCACATGAGAATCTTTCACTAAATCACTTTCTAGTTTTCCAGAACAAAAACACGACTCTTGATCAAACAAATCAGAGAATATTAGTAAAAAATACAGATTGATTCCGTGTAAAGATGAGCTTTGCACGTTTACATTACAAAATTTACTCATGTGCATCATTTATGATATTTCCAATCTGTATGACTTTTTCAAAAGATTTTAAAAATATATACTTTTTCATATCATAAAACTAAATGGGAATGGGACCGTGCAGCTCCAGAACATTATGCATGATGTGAATAAAGACTTAAATTTTGTCTGTTTCTTACATAAAACATAAAGCGTATGCCTTAGGAAGACTTGGAATATGCTGCATGATTCATATGCACAGTGTTGGGGGTAACGCATTACTACAAGTAACCCGAGTTATGTAATCAGATTACTTTTTTCAAGTAACTAGTAAAGTAACGCATTACTTTTTAATTTACAAGAGAATTAGTTACTTTTTTATGGAGTAACCCAATATTGTAATGCATTACTTTTAAAAGTAACTTTCCCCAACACTATGCCACTTTTATGATAGATTTTAGTATTTTTTTGGAGCTTGAAATCACTAATCCTCATTGCCTTAAATGTATAGAAGATTGACAAGGGTATTCCTTCATTTTACCTTCAGCACAATATAAATGTGTAATACTGCATCTGTGCAATACATTAGTGTATACGTTTAGCACTGTAAATATTAATAGTTCATATTAATTTGTTTGCATTTATTCTAACATATGTTTATCTATATCTATTTCTAAATAAATTACACACTTAAGTATGGAAATAATACATGTGGGAATAAATAAATATAAAATGCATAAATAAAAAATAAATGAAAGAATAAAATGTTTAAAAAGAAAAATTGAATAAATACAGAAAATAAAAAAAGGGATTGAAATAAATTCAATTAATTAAATTAATTGCATTTGTTTGATCAAGTCATACATTCCTTTATTTAAAAATAAAGAAAAAAATAAAAATGCTTTTATCCAAAATTACTTGCACATTTTTTTAGGCGAACTATTCCATTAAAGAATTAGCTTTCAAAGCAAAAATAAATTAGACTAATTATATTATATCTGTTATAATCTATATCTATTTCTAAATAAATTGCACACTTAAGTATGGAAGTAACACATGTGGGAATAAATAAATATAAAATGAAAGAATAAAAAGGTTAAAAAGAAAAATTGAATAAATACAGAAAATAAAAAGGGATTGAAATAAATTCAATAAATTGCATTTGTTTGATCAAGTCATGCATTCCTTTTTTTTTATATAAAAAAATAAAAAAAATAATGCTTTTATATAAAATGACTTACAGATTTTTTTAGAACTATTCCATTAAAATTTCAAAAACAAAACAAAAACAAAATGTATTTCAAATTAGACGAATTACACAAGCGTTTTAAACCTGACTGACACTTTAAAAACTTCAGTGTGTATTTTTCCTGATTGCCAGACTCCACGCTGTCGCGTGTGTGTTTAGTTCAGGTGTGATGTGTCTTAAGATGCTGTAACACATGTGAAGAGAGCACAGAATCCATATGAAAGACACACAAAAGCTCAGCGTCGAAGCGTCTGCCATATGCCAGCGCTGACAGCCTTAATAACACACACCGCTCACATCACAGATCTCACAGATCCACTAGTTTAAAATCACATCTTCTGTCCTCTTCACTTCACCAGACACAAGCAGTGCTCAACATGAGACCCAGTTCATACAGACATCACAACACATTTAAAAGCACAGCTGACCACTGAAGATGAGATGCATTACAACACTGCAAACACAATAATGAAAGAGCGGACAAATAAATGCATCATTAATGCACTGACTGAAAGATGAACACAGACACCAACCAACGATCCGCACAAAGAAAACTGCTTCAGAAACACATCTTAGTGACAGTAAAACTGGAAACATTTCATTTTATTTAATGAAACCCTCATACAAACCTGCTGAAATCAAAATAAATACCCTTTCCCAAAATCACTTTTCCACGTTTCACTATATCAGGGTTTCTGGAGGTTTTATTAAGACTAAGTGAAGGAATAAATGAAAGGGAAACACAGAAATGCATCCAAATGAAGTGCATTTATGATTAAAACAAGAACAAATAAATAAATTGATATCTAAAAAAGTCCGAAAAATAAACTTAATTCAAAGGCGAAACGTGTTTAAACATGAAAGCACTTATTTTTGCTAAATTTCTCAGAAAACAAGACTTGCATCTCAAGTAAACGTATCTTTATTTAATGATGTACTGGAAAATAAGACAAAAAATATTGAGGAAGATATTCTTTTTTTGCAATTCATGCAATATTTAATGCCATGACTTTATGAATTTAAGATGTTCTGCTCTGATTTAAAACCTTTTTAGCTTAATTTAAGACTTGCAGAAACCCTTTTGTGAGGAAATTTTCAAAAGCATCCCTCACAAGTGTATAAATGCAGTTACAATGCTTACATATTCATAGTTATAGCACTGATATCAATATCATGTGGTATATATACTATTAAAAGCATTCTGCATGGATGTTCGGTTAAATTACCAATGATTTGAGCTCATAAAATCCTTTAGCCAATCGCAAGCTATCTTCAGATTTTCTCAGAATGCAATGCACTGTACACATCACACGAATCAAGCACTGATCAAATGCATCTCACATACTGTAAAACTGCAATGTGATCAAAAAACTTGAAATGCATATCCCGTGTGAATATAAATACAAACAGTTTGAGTTACATTAACACCCCCGTCACGCACACGCAAGCAAAGAAAGGAGAGAAATGTGCAAATGTGCATGATAAAAGCATGCTGTCAGACATCTGGCTTTCTGTAAAACTTCTGCTTCGCATGATGACGGCATGTTTGTGAGGTCAGGGCTGACGCGGGTGAAATGAGCAGTCACCTGCTGCGAGCCGTAATGAGCTCCTGAGACTCACGGAGACGATCCGGAGCGTTCCAGCAGGAATCAGGATCACATCACTGTTCTGAGAATTAATCATTTATTTATTTAGCCACACCAGCATCTGTGGCTGTTTTCATGGCACTATTTATTTTAAAATAAACAAATAATAATAACACAGTAGTATCAGAAAAAACAACAACTGACAACCAACTTACATCAAGATGATAAACATTATATATGATTTTTTGCAATGCATCCGTGCAATACATTAGTTTATACTGAGATTAGCAACATCTAAATAGTAATAGTTCATATGCATTTGTTTGTATTTATTGTAAAATACGTCATTAAATAGATTAATGCTTTACTAGATTAATAGAACATAATCTGTTCTATATATTACACAGTATGGAAATAATATAGAAGATAATGGAAACTAAATAAAACTAAATGAAAGAATAAAAACTGTCCATTAAATGAATACAGAAAATAATTAATAAAGGGGAATACTTAATCAAATTAAATTCAAGACTAAGTTTAATTAAATTACTTGTATTTCTTTTACCAAGTTGAATATTCCTTTACTTTGCTATTTATTTATTTATACAGTTTTAGGTCTCCAAAAGCAGGTCACTTTGATAAGAAAATGTTTGTAAAGAGCATAAACTTGCACATGCTCAAATAAAAACATTACGATCTTTTTAAAGAGGTGCATAAATAAGCATAATAAATAAATAATTTCCCTCACATTATTAAATTGAGGGTTTTGCTGTTGCTTTTTTATTAAAAAAAAAACAAACAATAAGAGTAGAGAATTGGACGTCACTCACTGCATTACACAAGTGTAGCACACTAGTGTTTAAAATTATTTTCATTATGCATTCTTTTTTTTTTTTTAAATATGCATAATGCATTAGACTTTTGCATTTACAGACAAATTACGAATATCAATGCACATTTAGCATCTCCTTCTTGACTCATTATTTTATCAAACTGCCAAAGGTTGAGACATTTTTACAAAAAAAAAAAAAAAGCAAGAAAAATGCACAATGCATCATTCACTGCATTATACAAGCGGTGTAGTGAGGTTATCAAGTGACAACAGTTTAGCACACTATTGTTTAAAATTATCATCATTATGCATTTTATTTTTTTTTTAATATATTCAGAGCACACAATGCAAAAAAAAAAATACTGCATCCCACAATGCAATGCATTCGACTTTTGCATTTACAGACAAATTAAGAATATCAATGCACATTTTTAACATCTGCTTCTTGACTTATTATTTAATGAGACTGCCAAAGGTTGAGACTGTACAGTGCAGACTATAGCATAACATACTGATTAGGATATATAAGGCATAAAGCATTGTTTATAAACAAATATATTCATCAGTACGCAGTAGTATGTTGTACACAGTGTGCAGAACACACAGGCCTAACTGGCACAGTGCGCTCCAGTATTCCAGCTCATGCGGGGGCACGCGGTCTGATGTCTGGTGGAAGGATGCCAGATGACTCCGGGGCATCGGGGGGAGGAGGGCTGTGAAAGGAGAGCGTGTGTGCCAGGATCAGCCTGTTCTCTGGGCAACAAAAGGCGGCACACATTCAGCTAGTGCTGTGCCAACCGTACGCCAGCGTCAGTGCCATCGAGGAGGAACTCAAGGGGAGGTGGTGTTTCTGAACAATGTGCCAGGCTGAGAGACGGCAGCCAACCAGAGATCAGCGCCTGACAGAAACATGGACACACCACAGCCGAGAGAGATGGAGCCTCATGTCTGCCATGTATTTTTAAGTGATGAATGGATGAAAGACATGAAGAGAATCTCTCCTGACACGGCAAGATGGCGTGTTGAAAGATGAGGTCAGCGACCGGGGAATGAGAGCAAGTAAAATGACGATATAAATACATATTATACAAATTTCGCTTGGGCTCTTTTGACTTGTGCCAATAAGCAACCACCTAACAATGCTCTAGAAACCTTTCAGAAAAACCTAGCAACGTGGTAAAACAAATCAGAACGCCTCAGCATCTGCATAGCAATGCCCTGGCAACCGTCCAAAACACAACGCTGAAATCCACTCAGAACGCCACTGCAACATTTGGCAACATGCTGTAACCTCTCAAAACACCATGGCAACGCGCTGTAACCTCTCAAAAAAAAACATGGCAACGCGCTGTAACCTCTCAAAAAAAACCATGGCAACGGTTTGGCAATGGGCTAAAAACACTCAGAACGCCATAACAACTGCATAGCAATGCCCTGGCAACCGTCCAAAACACAACACTGAAATCCACTCAGAACGCCACTGCAACATTTGGCAACATGCTGTAACCTCTCAAAACACCATGGCAACGCGCTGTAACCTCTCAAAAAAAAACATGGCAACGCGCTCTAACCTCTCAAAAAAAACCATGACAACGGTTTGGCAATGGGCTAAAAACACTCAGAACGCCATAGCAACTGCATAGCAATGCCCTGGCAACCGTCCAAAACACAACACTGAAATCCACTCAGAACGCCACTGCAACATTTGGCAACATGCTGTAACCTCTCAAAACACCATGGCAACGCGCTGTAACCTCTCAAAACACCATGGCAACGCGCTGTAACCTCTCAAAACACCATGGCAACGCGCTGTAACCTCTCAAAACACCATGGCAACGCGCTGTAACCTCTCAAAACACCATGGCAACGCGCTGTAACCTCTCAAAACACCATGGCAACGCGCTGTAACCTCTCAAAACACCATGGCAACGCGCTGTAACCTCTCAAAACACCATGGCAACGCGCTGTAACCTCTCAAAACACCATGGCAACGCGCTGTAACCTCTCAAAACACCATGGCAACGCGCTGTAACCTCTCAAAACACCATGGCAACGCGCTGTAACCTCTCAAAACACCATGGCAACGCGCTGTAACCTCTCAAAACACCATGGCAACGCGCTGTAACCTCTCAAAACACCATGGCAACGCGCTGTAACCTCTCAAAACACCATGGCAACGCGCTGTAACCTCTCAAAACACCATGGCAACGCGCTGTAACCTCTCAAAACACCATGGCAACGCGCTGTAACCTCTCAAAACACCATGGCAACGCGCTGTAACCTCTCAAAACACCATGGCAACGCGCTGTAACCTCTCAAAACACCATGGCAACGCGCTGTAACCTCTCAAAACACCATGGCAACGCGCTGTAACCTCTCAAAACACCATGGCAACGCGCTGTAACCTCTCAAAACACCATGGCAACGCGCTGTAACCTCTCAAAACACCATGGCAACGCGCTGTAACCTCTCAAAACACCATGGCAACGCGCTGTAACCTCTCAAAACACCATGGCAACGCGCTGTAACCTCTCAAAAAAAACCATGGCAACGGTTTGGCAATGGGCTAAAAACACTCAGAACGCCATAACAACTGCATAGCAATGCCCTGGCAACCACCCAAAACACAATATGCACTGAAATCCACTCAGAACACCATAGCAACGTTTGGCAACGCGCTGAAACCATTCAAAACACCACAGCAAAGCTTTAGCAATGCGTTGAAACGATAACACTCATAACACCTTGCAACGTGTTGAAATTCGTTCAAAACACCATAGAAACTAGGGCTGCACGATAAATCGCATGCGATGTTTAACGCGCATCTTATCAGTAAAGCCGGTTCTGTAATCAGCGGTGTGATGGAGATTTACCGCTGATTACAGAACCGGCTTTACTGATAAGATGCGCGTTAAATATCGCATGCGATTTATCGTGCAGCCCTAATAGAAACCATTTGCTAAAACCACTTAGAACTTCATAACTATTTAGCAATGTGCTAAAATCATCAGCAGTGCGTCCGAAATCGCGCACTGTATTAAGTAGGTACAACATTTGAATTTACTTCACGACCGTTAAAAAAGTTCTGTATAGTATGAATATGGGTAGTTTGAATGAAATTCGGATGTGCTACCACAGAGTATACATCCGCCATGTTGTTACTGTCACGTGATCTACCTGCGTCAGTTGCGTCGCTTCACTGCCGCGCATGAATCCTCTCCCGTGGCCTCATGGGATAGTAAATTGTCTTCTTCTTCTGGAGTTTTATGGCGGTTAGCAAACAAACGATAGGTGCATTCCCGCCACCTACTGGAATTGATGGAATAGGAAGAACTAAATAAAAAAAAGTGAAAAAAATGTACCCTTCTAAATCCTGTGAAACAGATCATGTTTGAGCGCATCTGACCCGCTCACAGAACCTCAGCGCTGCTGCAAATACATTGTTTCATACATTTCTAAGATTCATCTAAGATTAGAAAATTAAATGAGAATGCAAGATTTAAACTACACATTTAACTATATACAAAGGCATAATTCGTTTTTTTTTCTGATGAACGTTAAATAAAAAATAATGCATGCTGTTCATTATCAATTAACAGTGTATTATTTTTGTTACAATTATGAAACATGCCGTTTAAAAAAAATTGCATAATGCTAAATTGTGTTTTAAAGCTTTAACAATCAAAAATGTATTTTTCGTGTCACTTACGCTCATTTTCCAAAGAAAACAATCCCGTATCATAAATATATTCACAAATTAGCCCCAAAACGATACAGAATTAATTAGAATTAAAAAGGAATTACCTGTGCATAATTACTGCATCATGTAATAACCAAATGCAGCTAAAATAAGCGTATTTAGATGTGTTCATGCGCGAGTTTTTCAATTATTCACCTCAAGAGACTAAATTTAACATGAATTCGAGATTGAACTAATCATGCGCGTTTTATTTCCTTATTATTAATATAATATGGGCTTGTGTTCCTTGTACTAATAATTTAACAATAGTTACAAATAGAAAATAAAATAAATATATGCTAGTCGAATTCATTTTGATAGGCCTATTTATCTACCTAATAATCAATATTTCCTCGAACAAAATATTTAGCCTTTCCGTTTGCCTTTGTAGTTAAAAAAAACATTTGATTTGAGCATCTATATTCCCAAATAATATAGTTTATAATTTGTTTTAAAACGTAGTCTTTTTAAATGCAGTTATTTACACCGCTTTCAAATTTCTTTCAAATTATGTGATTCAAACAAATGTAAAGATAATATTGCAAACACATGCGATGGTTTTTGAACGCATCTCGCCATAAAGCTGATTGCGTGGAGTCTGCTGCCACCCAGCGGCCGGAGCAGGAACAGCAGCATCTCGTTTTCAAAAAAAAACTCAGCATTCCTGCATTTAGATGAATTATTTTTTTAAATCATAGAAAGGCTTCAGTTCCAGTGCTGATAAACAACAGTAGCCACGTGCCTTTGAAAAAGGATCGACTTTATTTACAGGGACATTTCGGATAAAAATGAGTGATCCAGGGCCTCATTGAGACAAAGCTGTGTCTTCTCTCGCTCTCTCTCTGGTCTGATGGCGAGCTCAGGGACGGATCCGGCGCTCAGCAGTGTTTGTGGTGATATCGTCCAGTCATGTTGGCAGAGAGAGATTGCAGCAATATGTCGTGTGGTCTTTTCCTCTTCAGTGACTTTCTCCCTTCTTTCCCACAACCTGTTTCTCACACACACACACACACACACACACACACACACACACACACACACACACACACACACACACACAC
>NW_015555881.1:3096281-3101518 GCF_001515605.1 Sinocyclocheilus anshuiensis
ACGCATACATGCATACATACATACATACACACACAAACACGGTTAACTTCCGTCATGTGGAATAACAAAACATCCACCAGGAAATACGGACTGGTTGGTGGAGGTGGGATCAGACAGTGCTAGTTAACGCTCTTTACTCACCCGTTTGAAGTCGCTCATGTTCGTCGCCTGGACAGGAGTCCCGATAAACGTCAAGTAGTTCACTTTTGTCGTCTCCTCGTCTCCTTGGTTGGACTTGATAAATATCTGAACACAAAAACAGGTGGAAAATGAGAAACCTTTGATTATACGTTTGAAATCAAGCACTGCGGGAAACGTTTCGGAGTCTCAAAACCATAAAAATGTCGTAACATTAAATATGAACAATTAAAGACAGACTTTTATAAAGCTTGGGAAGCATTTGTAAATTATCTGGATCTCGGGGATGCAAAAAGTATGTCGTTTGTATTTTACTGATAGGATTTTGACATGTTTTTAGTCATTTATGTGAATTAACTTTATTTTTTCCTCCTTTGAAATATTGTTATGAATTAAGTAAGATGAACATTTAAAGATGGACTATTTTTATAACGTTTGGGAGACATTTGTAAATGATCTGGACCCTGAGGTTGCAAAAATGATATTGTTTTGATTTCACTGATGCAATACAGGAGTACTTTGAGATGCTCAAATGAGATATTGTACTTTCTGAGCTGTTTTTAGTGTTATTTATTATTTTATTATTTATTTATTTTTCTCTCTGGAAATATTGTTATTCTGAATTAACTCAAGTTTAAGTTTAAAGACAGACTTTTTTATTTAAATATTTATTTTTATTTATTTATAAATATTCTTCCATCGAAATACTGTTTTATTTATTTATTTTTTTGCAAAAACGATTTTTATTTCACGAATGTAATGCAGGAGTATTTTGAGATGCAGAAATGGGCCTGAGCTGTATGCATGCATGTATTTATTTATCATTTATATTTATTTAAATATTTATTTATTTTCTTCCATCAAAATGTTGTTTTTGTTGCAACAATTCTAGTTTTTATTTCACTGATGTAATGCAGGAGTATTTTGAGATGCAGAAATGGGATATTGTATTTTCGGAGCCGTTTTTATGGTATTTTTATTTATTTTATGGTATTTATTTTTTATTTTTTTTAACTATTTATTTATTTTTCTCCCTGGAAATATTGTTATTCTGAATTAAATCAGATGAGCGTTTAAAGACAGACTTTTTAATTTAAATATGTATTTATTTTTATTTATTTATAAATGTTCTTCCATCGAAATATTGTTTTATTTATTTTTTTGCAAAAACTTTTTATTTCACGAATGTAATGCAGGAGTATTTTGAGATGCAGAAAGGGGTCTGAGCTGTATGCATGTATTTATCTATAATTCATATTTATTTTCTTCCATCAAAATGTTGTTTTTGTTGCAAAAATTCTATAGTTTGGATTTCACTGATGTAATGCAGGAGTATTTTGAGATGCTCAAATGGGATATTGCGTTGTATTTTCTGAGCTTTTTATTAGTTTATTTATTTGTAGTTTGTATTTATTTATTGAAATGTTATTCTGACTGAATGGAAAGTATTTAGTGTAAAGCTGCCGTGGAATAGTCAGTATTGTGAGAAGCTGAAGTGTAATCTGACGTACAGTCACACTGTTGACGTTCTGAAACTTGACGTATCGGAGCGGGACGAGGCCGTCGTCTTTGTAGTCTTCCTCCGACAGATCCAGCGCCTGCGTGGCTTCGCTCCTCTCGGCGTCATCGAAACCCATCGAACGAGGAAGATTAATGAAGATCTTCACACTCTTCGGGGCTTGAGCTGAGAACAGACATTATATCAGAGAACAGTTCAACTCAACATCCGGGTGCACTTCTCGGTTTTGGTAACTTATTAATGTTTGTCTGAATGTAAACAGATGTGCATCAGAATATGGGATCATTCTGCTGTTGTTGTCCACTGTCTATATACACACTACTGTTCAAAAGTTTGGGATCAGAACGATTTTAATGTTTTTACAGGAGTGTCTTCTGCTCATCAAGGCTGCGTTTATTTGATCAAAAACACAGGAAAAAAAATAATATTGTGAAATATTATGATGATGCAAAATAACATTTTTCTATTTTAATATACATTCAAATGTAATTTATTCCTGTGATGCAAAGCTGAATTGCGTTTATTTAAAATAGAAATCTTTTCTAACAATATACACTACTGATCAAAAGTTTGGGGTCAGTACATTTTTATTCTTTCTTTTTTTCAAAGAAATTAAAACTTTTAGTCAGCAAGGATGTGTTAAATTGATAAGAAGTGATAGAAAAGATATCACAGAAATAAATTATATTTTAAAGGATATTAAACTAGAAACCGTTATTTTATATTGTAATAACATTTTGCAATTTTACTGTTTTTTTTCTGTATTTTTGATCAAATAAATGCAGCCTTGATGAGCAGAAGAGACTTCTTTAAAAACATTACAAGTCTTACTGATCCCAAACTTTTGAACAGTAGTGTCTATATATATTATAAAAACTATATCTATTTTATATCTGTAAATATTAAATATTACCGAGTTCTGCAGCCAGCAGCTTCATGGAGAAGAGTTTGACAGGTTGATTGAAGGCGATTGTGATCAGAAGCTGCAAACAAACACATAACTGTGATGTGATCTTATGTACCATCACAGATTGACTTTCACTTTAGCGTACAGTAGATACAGCTCGTGCTGTGAAGGAAATACAGAGAATACACGGCAAGTAATAGAAGCACTAAAGTGACTTAAAACTTAAAAATAGATGACACCTAAATAGCAAGACAAAAGCACATACAACATTAATTAAAATTAAAATAAAGTGAAAACTATAGTAGCACATAAATAATATATATAAATAACACTGCTCATAAACACTGGATGGAACAGTTATTAAATAAATTTTCAATCTGACACAATTAGTAATAAATAATAATTATAATAATTCAATCAAACTAAAATTAAAATGAATCTATGTGAAAAAAAGTTATAAACTGACCTGACAATTGGTAATTAATTAATAATAATAATAATAATTTAATGAAAACTGAATTATTAAAATATTAAAACAATAATAGTATATAAATAATACTAAAATAACACTGCTCCTATAAAAAAAAAATAATAAATTCAACCTGACAATTAGTAATTAATTAATCATAATATTAGTAATAATTAAATAACAATTCTAATGAAAACTAAAAATGTAAAAATAAAAGCTAATTCTAAATATTAATGAGCACTCTAATAGTATATAAAAAATACTAAAATAATACTGCTCCTAAACATTGGATGGAGTGGTTATAAATAATTTTCGACCCGACAATAGGTAATTAATTAATAATAACATTAATAATAGTTAAATAAAAATTTTATCAAAAATTTGATTTAAAAAAAAAGGCTTTTTACCTGTTCATCACAGTCTGACTCCAGATAGGACGAGTCCTTGATTAAGCAGCGGTCAAAGCCACAGTCGTCGCTCTCGTTGAGACATTCACAGCCAGCTTTACTAACGAACGGCATCAGGTCCATCTGAACACACACAGGACACGATTACACACTCACACTCATACACTCATGCACTCATGCACTCATGCACGCACACACACTCTCACTCACTCACTCACTCACTCACTCACTCACTCACTCACTCACTCACTCACTCACTCACTCACTCACTCACTCACTCACTCACTCACTCACTCACTCACTCACTCACTCACTCACTCACTCACTCACTCACTCACTCACTCACTCACTCACTCACTCACTCACTCACTCACTCACTCACTCACTCACTCACTCACTCACTCACTCACTCACTCACTCACTCACTCACTCACTCACTCACTCACTCACTCACTCACTCACTCACTCACTCACTCACTCACTCACTCACTCACTCACTCACTCACTCACTCACTCACTCACTCACTCACTCACTCACTCACTCACTCACTCACTCACTCACTCACTCACTCACTCACTCACTCACTCACTCACTCACTCACTCACTCACTCACTCACTCACTCACTCACTCACTCACTCACTCACTCACTCACTCACTCACTCACTCACTCACTCACTCACTCACTCACTCACTCACTCACTCACTCACTCACTCACTCACTCACTCACTCACTCACTCACTCACTCACTCACTCACTCACTCACTCACTCACTCACTCACTCACTCACTCACTCACTCACTCACTCACTCACTCACTCACTCACTCACTCACTCACTCACTCACTCACTCACTCACTCACTCACTCACTCACTCACTCACTCACTCACTCACTCACTCACTCACTCACTCACTCACTCACTCACTCACTCACTCACTCACTCACTCACTCACTCACTCACTCACTCACTCACTCACTCACTCACTCACTCACTCACTCACTCACTCACTCACTCACTCACTCACTCACTCACTCACTCACTCACTCACTCACTCACTCACTCACTCACTCACTCACTCACTCACTCACTCACTCACTCACTCACTCACTCACTCACTCACTCACTCACTCACTCACTCACTCACTCACTCACTCACTCACTCACTCACTCACTCACTCACTCACTCACTCACTCACTCACTCACTCACTCACTCACTCACTCACTCACTCACTCACTCACTCACTCACTCACTCACTCACTCACTCACTCACTCACTCACTCACTCACTCACTCACTCACTCACTCACTCACTCACTCACTCACTCACTCACTCACTCACTCACTCACTCACTCACTCACTCACTCACTCACTCACTCACTCACTCACTCACTCACTCACTCACTCACTCACTCACTCACTCACTCACTCACTCACTCACTCACTCACTCACTCACTCACTCACTCACTCACTCACTCACTCACTCACTCACTCACTCACTCACTCACTCACTCACTCACTCACTCACTCACTCACTCACTCACTCACTCACTCACTCACTCACTCACTCACTCACTCACTCACTCACTCACTCACTCACTCACACACACACACACAACACGATTACACACACTCACTCACTCACACGACACGATTACACACTCACACACACTCACTCACACACACACACACACACAGGACATGATTACACACTCACACTCATACACACTCACTCACTCACTCACTCACTCACTCACTCACTCACTCACTCACTCACTCACTCACTCACACACAC
>NW_015555881.1:3102250-3105168 GCF_001515605.1 Sinocyclocheilus anshuiensis
ACTCACTCACTCACACTCTCACTCTCACTCACACTCTCACTCACTCACTCTCACTCACACTCACTCACACTCACTCACACACACACACACACAGGACACACTCACTCACAAACACACTCACATATCCTTTGGGAATATCCGAGTCCTCGTTGCTCCCGGGATCGTTCTCCACGTGCTGCTTGATCTTCTCCTCCAGACCCGAAGCATCCGCGCCCTGATACTGGTCCAAACGCACTTTGTTTCGGAAGAACAGGAACGTCGGCGTCGCTGAGATGTTATTGGCTGCAGCTGTTGCCTAAGAGATGGAAAATAAAACATCGTTACTTTATTTCAGCATCACTGAGATACTATTAGAGTTTTTAGTTTGTTCTTATTTCTTCCTTTTCCGTTTTCATCCAGTTTAAGTTGTGTGTTTTCCTCATGTTAATTAGTTTTTTTTGTTTTGTTTTTTAAATATGTCTATAGAGTTTTCAGTTTTAGTTATTTTAGAGCATCCAGTTAAACTGAATGAAAATGAGAAATGTCTTTTTGGCAACTAGCTGAAATAAAAAAGTTTTTTCCCAGTAATTTTAACACACACAGAGGATTTTTTTTTCTTACTAGTTATCGCACTGGACTAAAACTTTCTGAATTTATTAAAAATAATCATAATTTTTGTATTTTAGTGTACAAAAATGTTCAGTGTATTTTTTTTTACAAAAAATAGTGTAAATCTCTCATTAACAAATGTTGGATTCAATCTTTTTATCAACTTGTTTTCTTTCAGGCAGCACAGGTTTTGTGTTTCTTTTCAGAACTGATTGATTGTAGGCCTCAGTGATCTGATCTTATTTTCCAAATTATGGAATAGCATGAATTTGGAATAGCATGAATATTCCAATTATCTTGGAATAGCACGAATTTGTCAAACGTTGAATAACAAGCGCTCTCTCACCTGACAAACATGGACGTCGACTTCCAGAAACACAACCTGAGGATATTTGTTGCTCAACATGTTGAACGCTGGAGCTATTCTGACACAAGGACGACAGCTGGACAGAGAAAAACATCAGACAACACACACACACACACACACACACACACACACACACACACAGAAAAACAATGTGTGGAAATCATTTGCTATGTATAATTACAAAGAAACGGCAAGAAACATTGAATTAAATGTGAAATCTGGAAGTAGAAAGACTACAGTAGTATGTATACAGTAAACAGTGGATCTCAGGCCAAGAATTAGGACGATTCGTTCTCGTAAAAACTGTGTTTGATTAAAAATGACCGCACATATGAACTGAACACAAATGAACTGAAAACAGCATCTCTAGACACTAAAATTACAGTAAAAATTCATTTAATTCATTTAAAAAGGAACTTCCTCCTCCTAAATATTAGTTGGAGCAGTTATACACATAAAACTCAATCTGATCATTTTAATAATAATAATAATAATACTAAATAATAATAAATAAATCACAAAATGCTAAATTATAATAAACAAATACTTATAAATAATAAATAACCATGAATTCATTATTCTTTAATAATTATAAATGATTAAAATACTTTTAAAATAAAAACAAATCAAAATCAAACACTTACTAAATTATTTAAATATTTTGTGTTTACCTGCATGTCATGTGACCATTAACCAACATGTGCATGTGATGATAAATTATAATAACTTAATATTTCAATTGTTTGTGTAGTAAATATTACAAGTCGGAACGGTTCAGTGCACCAAAACACAGGGTAAACACGGTACTTTCTGTAAGTGTGTGTGTGCGCGAGAGTGTGTGTGTGTGTGTGTGTGTGTGTGTGCGAGAGAGAGAGTGTGTGTGTGTGTGTGAGCGAGAGTGTGTGTGTGTGTGTGTGTGTGTGTGAGTGTGTGTGTGTGTGTGTGTGTGTGTGTGTGTGTGTGTGTGTTTTCTCGGTTCGGCTGCAGCGGCCTCACACACACTCACTCACCCGCTCATGGTGAACTTCACCACAGTCAGCCTGCATCCGGCGCCGCTCAGCTCCGCCTGGAACTCTGAGTCATTCCCGATCACCTTCACCCCGACCATGACTCAAACACACGCGGAACGAGTCGCTGAGTAGCGCTATTAATCGCTTCTAATCGCTCAGATTGATCCAAAATCACTGAAAAGCTCGGCGCGGCACGACGCTTCTCCCGGAACACACTTCCTGTGTAGTGATGACGAGGGTAGTGGGGCTGACCAATCACAGACGACACTTCCCGTTTGTGATTGGTCAACCAGCCTGCTTTCGTCAAAAGGGGCGGTACCTGGGAGCGTCATCACAGGAACCATTCATGAGCTGTCGCAAAGCAACTGTCGTGAGCGTATTTTATGTTTTTATTTATTATCGTATTTGTAATGTTTTATTCATGTTTTTTTATTAAAATGATTTGCAATATTATTATGGTATAAAGGTACCATTTAAATGAACAAGCGCACTCAAAAACTGGGTGGACTACAAATACAAAAGTAAACTAAATAAACGAAACTAAAATAACACATAGGATAATATATCCTATTTTTCTTCTATTCCAGAACAAACATTTTTTATTATTTTTTTTCTTCCACGTTGCCATTGCATTGGCTGATCTATTAAAAATGTGCATAATTAGGATGTTTATGTGTTTCTCTGCAATAAAACAGTATGCAATGTAAAAAATAAAAAAATATATAAAACTGACTTTATATATAAAACGTTCAAAGCATAAACTATTTTTAGGTTTGCTTATTTACCTGTATGTTTTTTGTTTTGTTTTTGTCAGAGAAGAAAGCACAAAAAAGGAGGTTCAATGTGGCCTCTAAGAAGAATAAGGAGCTAACAAAGCTTAGAAACAAAACAAAAAAATATATATATATATATTTTTTTTTTATATATATATTTTATGAATATGAAACGTTCCC
>NW_015555881.1:3105199-3119669 GCF_001515605.1 Sinocyclocheilus anshuiensis
AAATAATTGTCACATATATATGTATATATATGTGTGTGTGTGTGTGTGTGTGTAATAACAAAAATTTTAAAATATTAAAAATAATCATATTAAAATAAAATATTTTTAAATATAACAAAAATATTTACTTTTATACTATTATATATTAAATGTAAAATTACTGACAAAATATAATACAAATAAGATTAAACTAAATATATAAATAATAAAAATAAAATATAAATAAAATATATTAAAAATTACAAATAAAAATTATTTTAATTTTATACTAATATTATATATATTTTATATAGATATTATTTTTTTTACAAATTATAAGAAAAAATTAATAAATACATAAATAAATAAATAATACATCTAACACAGTAGTGTGTAGGAAAAACACCCACAACACCCCTCAAATAGCCTAATATTATGGTAATAAGTTTACAGAGGCACTTCCTTCAGAAAATGTAAAGACTGACTGCTTTGCTGGGATTTTTGTTGTTAAACTGAATGCATCGCTGGTGTTGTTTCAGCGTTTGGATGAGGATTTTGCAGTGCTTTTTGAAAGCAGCTTTTCCCTGGAAATGACCCTGTACTGTATTCTGCTGCTGTATGCGATCTTTCAGCTGCACAAATTCAGTGTTGAACTGTTTCTACTACAGGCGGGAATGACTGAATGAAGTCTATCAATGAATGCATGTCTGTTCTTTTCTTTTTCTTTTTGCTGAATCACAGATCTGCATGTGGAGAAAAGAAAAGCCGAGGTCCGCTGATGTGGAGCTGGAGATGATGATGATGATGATGATGATGGTCATGTTGTGATGAAGAGATGTAGATTAAATACACAAAACACACACATTCAGTAATGAATGAACACATCTGCACATTTGTTTAATAAATACTTTGATGTTTTATAGTACCTAACCTTTTTTAATCATGTATTATACAGACAGACTTTTATGAAACCTATCATATATATATATATATATATAACTAGTTTTAATTTTATAATTTAATTTTTAACCTTCCACTTTCGCTACATCTATTTGTATTGCATTTTTCAGTGTCATATGTTACATAATGTTTTTGCATTGTGATGCAGTTTTTATTATTATTATTAATGCCATAACCAAGAACAATACAATGAGAATTATCCTTTGCAAAACAGAAAAAAAACAACAAAACATAACAAAAATGCAATAAATCAGTGCAAAAATATGTAAATATATATATAAATAATATTCAAAGGAAAAATTCGATGTCATATGTACATACAATGTTATATGCTCTAATGGCATTTTTAATTGTGCAGTTTTATAAAGCATTACAATAAAGCTTGAAATCATTTTTAAAGTGAGAAAAAATTGGTTTGGAGTCTGACCATTTCATTTTATGAATATGAAACGTTCCCATGTATTTTAACGGTTGTACAAGATATGCTTTATCTTTATCAATATCATGCACATTAAAGTATATTAATATGTCAGAACCACTCAGCTATAAAGCAATGCTCAATTTATTCTTAATTAAATGTTCCATTTCAGTCCAGAATATTTTTGTATATAAGCAATGAAGAAATGTTACTTAATGTTTGTATGAAAAACAGGTTTAGTGACTGACCGACGCCATTCATAAACAAAAATTTAATTGTAATGTAATTAATTTTTATTAGAAATGGAATCTTTGAAATATTTCATGGAGGAATTGTTTTCTTGTATAGTTCCCTCACTGTAGTCCTTGAGATAATTTGAACTATTGTTTAGTTGTTTATATGTATGTTTTTTTATTTATTATTATAGCTTTATTTTATTTTCTTTCTTTCTTTCTCTCTTCTCTTAAATGCTGTCTTATAGATTAAGATTGTTCTTCTTTCTTGTGTGTGTGGACTTAATTGTTAAAATTTATTGTAATGTTCAATCATTTCTACAAAAAAAAAAAAAGTGACTGACCGACAACAACCAACTCGACTCGCTTCTATTCAAACTCCCGCCCCCTCGCCTCACCCCAACCAATCAGCTTTCCCGAAAAAGCGTCATCTCGCGAACGGGCCAATCCCCGGCCGAAGCGACAGCGCAGAACGGCTCTCCTCCTGCGCATGCGTGCGGTGACAGGAACCGATTAACGGAGCATTTACCTGAAAACACCTCCCGAACCGAACTCTACTCACCTGCGGGTATGGCGGACGATGGCGTCGCTCGGATGTCGATCAGTGAGTTTGATGATGATGATGATGATGATGATGCTGATGCTGATGATGGTGGTGAAGAAGATGATGATGATGATGCTGATGCTGATGATGCTGATGCTGATGATGATGGTGGTGATGAAGATGATGATGATGATGCTGATGCTGATGATGCTGATGCTGATGATGATGGTGGTGATGAAGAAGATGATGATGATGATGATGATGCTGATGATGATGGTGGTGATGAAGATGGTGATGATGATGCTGATGATGCTGATGATGATGATGCTGATGATGCTGATGATGATGATGATGATGGTGGTGATGAAGATGATGATGATGATGCTGATGCTGATGATGCTGATGATGATGGTGGTGATGAAGATGATGATGATGCTGATGCTGATGATGCTGATGATGATGATGATGGTGGTGATGATGATGATGATGATGATGATGATGATGATGGTGGTGATGATGATGATGATGATGAAGACGATGCTGCAGGGTTGCGTCAGATCGTGCTGTCCTGTTATTACTTCATACTGCTCTATACTACACATACTACACTTATACATACTGCAGTACGCGACACATACTTTATTTATCTGTATTATTATACTTATGTGTAGTATTGTACCAGTGGTGAATTTATATAGATCGATATACTACATAAACACCCTGATTTGTATTACTGTACTACATAATATTGATTAGCATTCTATTGTACTCGTTTACATAATTATACTCCTCCAGTGGTTACATTTACACAATCTCTGCAGAGGGTTGCATCAGAATGTGCTGCTGATCAATATCTCATCTATACGCTCATATTTAGTAACTAGATAAAAAAGTTAATCAAGACAAAGAAAGAAAGTCCAGCCTGAAAATTTGAAGCCATTGTAAAAGCTTGAAAAGTTTGAAACAGATGTAAAGTTTAAAATATAGTTAGATAGATAGTTTCATGCTTCTGGCATGATTAGCATGTTTTTAACATGATTGAAATGTTGTTAGCATGATTATCATGTTATTACCATGTTGTTAACATGTTTCTAGCATGTCTCTAGCATGATTAACAAATTGTTAGCGTGATTAGCATGTTGCTACCAAGTTTCTGATATGATTAACATGTTGTTAGCATGATTAGCATGTTTTCTAGCATGATTAGCTTGTTACCATGTTATTAGCATGATTATCTTGTTTCTAGCATTTTTCTAACATGCTTGGCATGTTATTAGCATGTAGTTAACATGTTGCTAGCATGTCTCTAGCATGATTAAGATATTGGAAGCGTGATTAACATGTTGCTACCAAGTTTCTGGCATGATTATCATGTTGGTAACATGTTGTTAACATGATTATAGCATGATTAGCATATTGTTAGCATGTTTCTAACATGATTAGCATGTTGCTAGCATGATTAACATGTAGGTAACATGTTGCTAACATGTTGTTAACATGATTATTATATTGTTAGCATGTTGCTAGCAAGTTTCTGACATGATTATCATGTTGGTAACATGTTTCTAACATGATTAGCATGTAGTTAACATGTTTCTAGCATGATTAGCATATTGTTAGCATGATTAGCATGTTGCTACCAAGTTTCTGGCATGATTAGCAAGTTGCTAGCATGCTTCTAACATGATTAGCATGTTGCTAGCACATTGTTAGCGTGATTAGCATGTTCCTAGCCAGTTTAATATAACTGCTTCGCATCTCTGTGAATAAACACTTTAGTTTAGATCAAATGAATCAGACTGGTTAAAGAAGCGTTTCAGCGCGCGTTAAACAGACGCTGCTGTGGCTTGCTCCTGCAGAAGAGCTGTACGTGTCGGATAAACAGGGCAGTGATGTGGATGGAGACGGATCAGAGCAGAAGCCCTTTAAAACACCGCTCAAGGTGCCTCATCCCGGCGGATTCAGATCATTTCCATATTTCATATTTCACTGATCGTTCCTGTTTCCTCAGTGTTCTCTGTAATCTTTTCAGGCCCTGCTGTTTGTTGGAAAGGAACCTTTTCCGGTGATCTATGTGGACTCGCAGAAGGAAGGAGAGGTGTTACACTAACTAACAGTAACAAGAATCATCATCATATAGATCTATTGATTCCAAAGATTGCTTCCTGACGTAAACATAACCTCAGGACAGCAAAAAGTACTTCAAAGTTATTTGACAAAAAGTGACTCTCAAAGTATTTTAAAAGTGAAACCTTCATTGAAACCAATAAAAAAATGAAATACATAAAAAAATGTAAAACCTATATAGTAACTAAGTTATGACTCTGTATGTTAGTGACTGAGACTTGTTATAGCACTTGTATATCATTGCTCTCTTGTTGATTTTGATTGCTTCCTCATTTGTAAGTCGCTGTGGATAAAAGCTCTGCTAAATGACTAAATGTAAATATAAATGTGATAAGTACTATTTTAAAAATATTTTTAGAATTTGTATTTTTTTGTATGCACTGCTATATATATAGTTTATTAATATTTTGAATTCATTTTTATTTTTAGATGTTTTATTAGTAATTTTATTGAAAAATTTTGTTGTGTTTTTTTTTTTGTAAATATAGTTTTATTTGTTTCAGTACATCAAGTTAAATTAAATTAAATTGGGAAATGTTGCCATGGCAACAAGCTGACATAATATAAGTATAATATACATTTTTTATATTTTATTTACATTTTTCTTTCAAGTAACAACAATTTTGTATGCTTTTAGTTGTAGTTAACTAAAAGAACTGTTATAATTATAAATAATATATATGAATTTACATGGCCTAAATTTAATAGCTGTAAATTTAAAATTAAATATTATGTATAAATTGAATAGCTCTCAGATATCTCAAGTTTCCAATAAATATACATGCTAAGGGTTTATTTAGTATTTACTTCTTATGGACAAATCTGTGCAGACGTGCAACAAATAATATACCCAGTCTATAGATATTATTTTGAAATGTATGAAAGTGTCTATTAACTATATCATCTGTTCTGAACAAAAAAAAAAATGTAACTTAAGTCTCCATTTTTGTTTGCATGGTGCATATAAAATATGTGACTATTTCATTATTTTTAATATGCATATTTGGCATAAGATCACGTTTTAAGGCGTTTAATAATAACTTGTCATTTACCTGTAGTGTATCCCATGAATAGTTTAACCCTTTGTTTGACTGTTATGGTGTGTTTGTGTTGTTAGCGTTGGGCCGTCATCTCTAAGACTCAGATGAAGAACACAAAGAAGCTCTTCAATCGAGAGCAAATGAAGAACGAGAGCAAAGACAAGAAGGAGGCACGTGGATCCTCTATAGACCCATAATTCCCGTCCACGTCACGGGACTGTATGTCTGTTTTAACCCCTGTCTGTCTGATCTCACGACAGGCTGAAGATGCTGAACGCAGAGAGAAGAATCTGGAAGAAGCTAAAAAGATCGTCATCGAGATCGACCCCAGCCTTCCTGAACCCAAAGCTGTGAGTGTTTTTATGCGTTCAGCAGATGCTTTTATCTAGGGATGCACCGAATGTTCGACAACCGAAATTATTCGGCCGAAATAAGCGAATAGACCGAATAAACTGTACCGAACAATGATATGACGTGATCAAATAGCATCCAGCATGTGACAATGCGATACATACGATGTATTCGTAATGAGACTCATTTATAAATCTGTTGTCAACAAGAATAAGCATTGAGGTCTTGAGAAAAAGCAAGAACTCTTATCAACATTCATATATGTTAGTATTGTTGTAATTTTACTGTTGTTCTGTAAAATAAAATAAAAAGTAAGACTTCAGGTGACGTATAAATCTCAATTTCTAAAAATGGATCCTTATGACTGATTTTGTGCTCCAGGGTCACAAATTAGTCTGATTTAAAGGTCTACATGGCTATTATTTTCCTTTTAAATGGGTTATTTATGGTCTTGAACCATCATGAAACGAGTTGCATGTTAATGAAGCTGATATGAAAGTGAAAGTGTTCCTCTTAATTGTAAAGTCAGTTTTTCTGGTATTTTCTGTCACGCTCAGGTGAAGATCGATAAGCTGGAGGCGCTCCGAGAGCAGAGGGCGAAGGTGTTCGGTTGGGTCCATCGGTTACGCAGACAAGGTGAGCAGATTTCGTTTTTCTTCTACAGAACAAGCCTGAAACCACCATCCAGAATTCTTCGCAGTCTTATTGGACGGCTACAGCAACATGCATTCATAAAGCTTAGTTTCAGTGAAGATATAAAACATCATTTGTTTTTAAATGTGTGTGCTCATGTTTTCTCAGGAAAGAACCTCCTGTTTATTGTGCTGCGTGACGGAACCGGGTTCCTGCAGTGTGTTCTTACAGACAAACTGGTGCTGAGTGTGTTTGTTCATATTTTACACAATCTTCAATGGCAAAAATTATATTTGATTAAGGCTGGGTGATGCCCTGCTTACAATAAATCAATCAATCAATCAATAGAAATGAAAGCAATGATGTAGGATTAAGGTTGGGCAGTGCTCTAATTAAAAAAATAAATAAAAAATGAAAGCAAAAATTATGTAGGATTAGGGCTGGGCGATGCCTTAATTCAAAAAATTAAATAAATAAAAATGAAAACAAAAATTATATTTGATTAAGGCTGGGTGATGCCCTTCTTACAATAAATCAATCAATCAATCAATAGAAATAAAAGCAATAATTATATAGGATTACGGCTTGGCGATGCCTTAATTAAATAAAAAATAAATAAAAATGAAAGCAAAAATTATGTAGCATTAAGTTTGGGCAGTGCTCTAATAAAAAAAAAATATATATATAAAATTAAAATGAAAGCAAAAATTATATAGGATTAGGGCTGGGTGATGCCTTAATTAAAAAAATTAAATAGAAATGAAAGCAAAAATTATGTAGCATTAAGTTTGGGCAGTGCTCTAATTTAAAAAAAATATATATAAAATTAAAATGAAAGCAAAAATTATATAGGATTAGGGCTGGGTGATGCCTTAATTAAAAAAATTAAATAGAAATAAAATCAAAAATTATGTATGTTTAAGGTTGGGCAGTGCTCTAATTAAAAAATAAATAAAAATAAAAGCAAAAATTATGTATGTTTAAGGCTGGGCAATGCCCTAATTAAAAAATAAATAAATAAAAATAAAAGCAAAAAGTATATAGGATTAAGGTTGGGTGATGCTCTAATAAAATATATATATATATATATATATATATATATATATATATATAATGTAAAAATTAGCAAAATTAAAATAGGTGTATAACAATTTATAAATGTTATAACGTTATTTATTAATGTATAAAAATGTATATAAAAATATAAAATTATATATAATAATTCTGTTATATATTCTTCAGAATTTTGATGATATTTAAAGCATATCTCAATATTTTCAAATCGTATTCGAGTTGTTTTATGTTCCATTGTCCAAAACAGCCATGTTTAATGAATATAAGAAGTAAAATACAGTAAAGTGTAGTTGAAATGGTCTCTGAGTTGATGAATGTGTGTTGTGTGCAGTGTCAGTGTTATAATGGCCTGGTGTTGTCTACGGAGAGCACCGTCGCTCTGTATGGAACCGTGAAACCTGTTCCTGAGGGCAAACAGGTGAGAATATTACCCTGATTCATTCATTCATATGAATTTAATATAATATGATTACTATTAAAGGGGTCATAGGATGCGACATGCACTTTTACAAGTAGTTTGAACTGAAATGTGTGTTGGCAGTGTGTGTACACAACCACCCTATAATGATAAAAATCCACCCAGTGTTTTTTTTTTATCTGGTTAAATGTTTTCCCCTTTCTCAAATCGAGCCGTAAATCTAATATATATATATATATATATATAATGTAAAAATTAGAAAAATTAAAATAGGTGTATAACAATTTATAAATGTTATAACGTTATTTATTAATGTATAAAAATGTATATAAAAATATAAAATTATATATAATAATTCTGTTATATATTCTTCAGAATTTTGATGATATTTAAAGCATATCTCAATATTTTCAAATCGTATTCGAGTTGTTTTATGTTCCATTGTCCAAAACAGCCATGTTTAATGAATATAAGAAGTAAAATACAGTAAAGTGTAGTTGAAATGGTCTCTGAGTTGATGAATGTGTGTTGTGTGCAGTGTCAGTGTTATAATGGCCTGGTGTTGTCTACGGAGAGCACCGTCGCTCTGTATGGAACCGTGAAACCTGTTCCTGAGGGCAAACAGGTGAGAATATTACCCTGATTCATTCATTCATATGAATTTAATATAATATGATTACTATTAAAGGGGTCATAGGATGCGACATGCACTTTTACAAGTAGTTTGAACTGAAATGTGTGTTGGCAGTGTGTGTACACAACCACCCTATAATGATAAAAATCCACCCAGTGTTTTTTTTTTATCTGGTTAAATGTTTTCCCCTTTCTCAAATCGAGCCAATCTCAGATGCCTGTCTGTGTGACGTCACACTGACAGGCCCCTCCCACGATAGTTTGATTGACAGTAGTGTTTTCCCTTAACTCCGCCCTGAGTGAGCTGTCTTCAGTGCTTCATTGTTTCACCGCCGGAGCAGATGTAGACAAGAATGACTCCTAAGCGATTGAGGTGTTTTGTTGTTGGATGTAATAATGAACATAGCAGTCGTCATTTACTCCCGACATCTGAGCCGCTGAAATGATGTAGGATTAAGGTTGGGCAGTGCTCTAATTAAAAAAATAAATAAAAAATGAAAGCAAAAATTATGTAGGATTAGGGCTGGGCGATGCCTTAATTCAAAAAATTAAATAAATAAAAATGAAAACAAAAATTATATTTGATTAAGGCTGGGTGATGCCCTTCTTACAATAAATCAATCAATCAATCAATAGAAATAAAAGCAATAATTATATAGGATTACGGCTTGGCGATGCCTTAATTAAATAAAAAATAAATAAAAATGAAAGCAAAAATTATGTAGCATTAAGTTTGGGCAGTGCTCTAATAAAAAAAAAATATATATATAAAATTAAAATGAAAGCAAAAATTATATAGGATTAGGGCTGGGTGATGCCTTAATTAAAAAAATTAAATAGAAATAAAATCAAAAATTATGTATGTTTAAGGTTGGGCAGTGCTCTAATTAAAAAATAAATAAAAATAAAAGCAAAAATTATGTATGTTTAAGGCTGGGCAATGCCCTAATTAAAAAATAAATAAATAAAAATAAAAGCAAAAAGTATATAGGATTAAGGTTGGGTGATGCTCTAATAAAATATATATATATATATATATATATATATATATATTCGGAAGAGAGGGGCGGGGTCTGCAGAGCTCATTTGCATTTAAAGCGACATGCAAGAAAACAGCTTGCTCTGAACCGTGCTGTTGGTGTTTTTACACTACCATTGAGAAATTTTAACCAAACTATGATACAGACTTTTCATTAAGACCCTAAAGGATCATATCAACTTCATCCAATGACCCCTTTAATTACCTATGTTTAAAGGTATAGTTCATCTAAAAATGCAAGTTCTGTCATTGTTATTATTCCCATGCCTGTATGATTTCTACAGTTTATGGTTTTGTTCTGAAAGGCTCCGGGTGGCCATGAGCTGCTCTGTGATTTCTGGGAGCTGATCGGTCTCGCTCCGGCCGGAGGCACTGATAACCTGCTGAACGAGGAGTCTGACGTGGACGTGCAGCTCAACAACAGGCACATGATGATCCGTGGAGTAAACGTCTCCAAGATCCTGAAAGTCTGATCCGCCGTCACGCAGTGCTTCCGGGAGCATTTCTTCAGCCGGGGCTACTACGAGGTCATTCCCCAAACCACGCAGTTCACTTCCAGAATAAAAATCTCCTGATGATTTACTCAGCCACATGTCATCCCAGATGTTCATGTCTTTCTGTCTTCAGTCGCAAAGAAATGAAGGTTTTTGAGGAAAACGTTCCAGGATTTTCTCTATATAATGGACTTCAATGGGAACCAATGGTCTGAAGATCAAATCAGTTTCAGAGCAGCTTCAAAGAGCTCTACAGGATCCCAGCCGAGGAATAAGAGTCTTATCTAGCCAAACCATCGCTCATTTACTAAAAACATACACATTTATATGTGACCCTGGACCACATCGCTGGGGTATATTTGTAGCAATAGCCAAAAATACATTGCATGGGTCAAAATTATAGATTTTTCTTTTATGCCAAAAATCATTAGGATATTAAGTAAAGATCATGTTCCATGAAGATATTTTGTAAATTTCCTACCGTAAATATATCAAAACTTAATTTTTGATTAGTAATATGCATTGCTAAGAACTTAATTTGAACAACTTTAAAGATGATTTTCTCAATATTTAGATTATTTTGCTCCCTCAGATTCCAGATTTTCAAATATTGTCCATCAATGGAAAGATTATTTATTGACCCTTATGACTGGTTTTGTGCTTTAGGGTCACATATACTTATACATAAAACCACAGATGCTGGTCTTGCACTAGCTGGACTTCAAGCATGACGTATTACATCATGCATTTGTAGTTAAAAAGTTTATAAATGTTTATTTTTTTAGTAAATGAGCGATGGTTTCTCTAGATAAGACTCTTATTCCTCGGCTGGGATCCTGTAGAGCTCTTTGAAGCTGCTCTGAAACTGATTTGATCTTCAGCACATTGGTCCCCATTGAACTCCATTATATGGAGATAACGTTTTCCTCAAAAACCTTCATTTCTTTGCGACTGACGACAGAAAGACATGAACATCTGGGATGACATGGAGGTGAGTAAATCATCAGGAGATTTTTATTCTGGAAGTGAACTGCTCCTTTAGAGAAATTGTTCACCCAAAAATGAACATTAGCTGAAAACGTTCTCACCCTCAGGCCATCCGAGATTAAGGTGAGTTTGTTTCTTCATCAGGTTTGTAGAAATGTAGTATTGCATCAGTGTCTCAGCAATGGATGCTCTGCAGTGAATGGGTGCCGTCAGAATGAGAGTCCAAACAGCTGATAAAAACATCACAATAATTCCTTCCATTAGTTCATTTGGGGTGAACTACTTCTTTAAGTCATTGTGCAAAGTCTTGCTTTGAGGCACAGGATGTTTTTTTATCTTATCGAACACAGATGTTTGTCGTTCTCAGATAACTCCGCCCACTCTGGTGCAGTGGAGGGCGGCTCCACGCTCTTCGGTCTCAACTACTTCGGTGAGAACGCGTTCCTGACGCAGTCGTCTCAGCTCTACCTGGAGACCTGCATCCCTGCGCTGGGAGACACCTTCTGCATCGCGCAGTCGTACCGCGCCGAGCAGTCGCGCACACGCAGACACCTGTCCGAGTGAGTCTGAGACGCTCAGCGTTCATTCAGTGGAACCCACAGAAGCATGTCAGTGGAGTGTGTGTGTGTGTGTTTAGGTACACCCACATCGAGGCTGAGTGTCCCTTCATGAGCTACGAAGACCTTCTGAAGCGGTTGGAGGATCTGGTGTGTGACGTGGTTGACCGAGTCCTGAAGTCTCCTGCTGCGCAGCTGCTCTACGACCTCAACCCTGTACGACCCCTGACCTCACACTGAGCATCACAGTCCTGAGACACCTGGAAATAACATCATATTTGACATTTTAGGCCTGGGTTGATTTTATTCAGGCCTGTCAAATTCATGGAAATCAGTATTTTAATATTTATAACTTTTAAAAAATGTGTAAATTTGTAAAAAATGTTATTTACATTTTTAAAAATATTTAATATTTAAGTTTTTGTAACTTTTTGATTTTTATTAGTTTTAGTTTTTTAAAAACAATTTAGTCTCTGTTCATTTATATTCTAGTTTCAGTAATAAAAAACACGTTTTTTTTCTTTTATTTTGTTTCAGTTAACATTAATTTTATTTCAATTAACAATTTTATTTACATATTTTACAATTTAAAAAAATATTTAAATATTTAACATTAAAGTTTTTGTAACTTTTTGATTTTTATTAGTTTTGTTTTTTAAAAACTATTTAGTCTCTGTTCATTTATATTCTAGTTTCAGTAATGTTAGCATTTCAATTTTGAAGGGAAATTAGAAGTTTATTTTTTGTTTTAGTTAACGATAACAACATTGTCAGAGACTGGAACGGTTATGGAAATTCATTAAAAAAGATTGAGGCTCTGGATATTTTGTTTTTTATTCATTTTTATTTCAGTTTTAGTCATTTTAGCACTTCAATTTTAAATGAAAATTAGAAATTTTGCCTATGCAAAAAATAATAAAATATTTTTTTTGTCTTATTTTATTTCAGTTACCTTTTTTCTTTCAATTAGCGCAAATATATATATTTTTTAATATTTTAAATTTAGTTAAAGATAACAGCATTGTCACAAATGACCGGAAGGTTCATAGAAATCCATTAAAGAGTATGAGGCTCATGATGGGTTTTTTCCCTTTTATTTCAGTTTTAGCACTTCAACTTAATAAAAAAAAAAAAAAAGTTGTTTCATTTAAGATTTATTTTTATTTCAGTTAATGTAAATATTTTTTTTTAAATATTTTTAGTTTTACTTGAAAAGACTGTAAGGGTTCTATAAATTCATAAGAAAGTATGGAGGCTCTGGAATCTGTCAAATAAATCTATTTTTAGTTTTTTCTTCTAGGACTTCAAGCCTCCCAAACGTCCGTTCAAGAGGATGAACTACACTGAAGCCATCGCGTGGCTGAAAGAGCACAACGTCAAGAAGGGACGACGGGACGTTTTATGAGTTTGGAGAGGTGTGTGTTTTATCGAGTCTCATGCGTTAAGTGCAAAAGCTTGGGTATTTAACCGTTTGTGTGGCACTTCTGCAGGATATCCCAGAAGCCCCTGAGCGACTGATGACAGACAGCATTAACGAGACCATCCTGCTGTGTCGCTTCCCAGCCGAGATCAAATCCTTCTACATGCAGCGCCGCGCTGAGGACCGCCGCCTCACCGAATCGGTCCGGATCCTCATTAACAATCACAGCCAATATACAACATATTTGGTGTTTAAACATGCAGATAGATGAGCCAATGAGATTCTGCCGTGGGCGGAGTTACCAGAGCAAAAGTCGAGCTACACTGTAACAGTCTCATATAAACCTACACTACTGTTCAAAAGTTTGGGATCAGAATGATTTTTAATGTTTTTACAGGAGTGTCTTCTGCTCGTCAAGGCTGCATTTATTTGATCAAAAATACAGGAAAAAATGTAATATTGTGAAATATTATTATGATGTAAAATAACGTTTTTCTATTTTAATATACATTAAACTGTAATTTATTCCTGTGATGCGCAGCTGTATTTCCAGCATCTTCAGTGTCACATGATCTTCAGAAATTATTCTAATATGCTGATTTATTATCAGTTGTGCTGCTTAATATTGTTTTTGGAAGCTGTGATGCTTTTTTTCAGGATTCTTTGATGAATAAAAAGTTAAAAAGAGCATTTATTTAAAATAGAAATCTTTTCTAACAATATACACTACCGTTCAAAAGTTTGGGGTCAGTACATTTTTATTCTTTCTAACAAAATTTTGAGCGGTAGTGTATATATATATATATGAAAAAAATTCGGTCATAGGAGTATTCAGGAAAATGCTTGGGTATTCAGAGAGCAGGATTCAGCAGAGCTGTGTTATAATTAGCTGATGTGTGTTTGTCAGGTGGATGTGCTGATGCCCAACGTGGGTGAGATTGTGGGAGGCTCTATGCGTATCTGGGACGCTGAGGAGCTGCTGGAGGCGTATAAGAGAGCGTGAATCGACCCCACACCCTACTACTGGTACACCAACCAGGTAACAGCCTGCTGATGTAGACTACCGTTCTAAAATTAACACATTGAGGTCATCAAGAATGCATTAAACTGATCAAAAGTGTCATTAAAGAACTTCCTTAATTGAACTTTCTATTCATCTGTGGACCCTGAAAAATAAAATGCATCACAGTTACCACAAAAATATTAATGTTTTCAACATTGATAATAATCAGAAATGTTTGTTGAGCAGCAAATCAGCATATTAGAATGATTTCTGAAGATCATTTTTAATCAACAGCCTTGGTTAGACTTACAAAAAAATTTTTTTTGCTTTGAAATTGTCTAAAGTGTTTTTTTTTTTTCAAACAGACATTGTTGACAAGTAGATTCATGTTTAATGTACATTATAATAGTAGTTTACTGTATTATAATAATATAATAATCAAGGCATGTTTTCAGGAAGAATATTAAATCCTTTTGTTTTACGTGTACAAGCACCAATTTAATAACACCTAGAAACAAGAAGAAATATTTACTTGTTTTTTAGTAAAATATATTTATATA
>NW_015555881.1:3119741-3125398 GCF_001515605.1 Sinocyclocheilus anshuiensis
ATGCAAACGTGTCGTTCATTAAATAAACTAAGAATTGATGAAATACACTGAAAAAAATGTACTTTGAAAAAAAAAAGAAATTGGTAATACATTTCACAAATAATTACAGTAACAGCAAGTAACACTGAATTAAATGTGAAATTTTGAAGTAGAAAGAATGAAATAATATTTTTAACACTCTAATAATCTTCAACTAAGTTTGAGAATAATAATGTAATTAAGTTTTATGCATCATCTGAAAGCTGAATAAATAAGCTTCCATTGATGTGACACAATTGACAAAAATGCTACCAAAATCATGGCAGATATTCAAGATATTTGTCCAGCTCACAGGAAGTATTCTCTCGTTCAGATCGTCAGCGTGTGATTGTTTGTGTGTTTCAGAGGAAGTTCGGCACTTGTCCTCACGGTGGATACGGTCTGGGTCTGGAGCGATTCCTCACCTGGCTTCTGAACCGACACCACATCCGTGACGTCTGCCTGTACCCACGCTTCATTCAGCGCTGCCGGCCTTAAACACACACACACACACACACTCTCTCTCTCTCTCACACACACACACACACACACACACACACACACACACACACACACACACACACCAGACTCCAGCAGAGACACACGGCGGCATAACACACACACACACACACACACACACACACACACCGGAAGAGACCAGCTAGGAGATCAAATCACTCTCATCGCTGGAGACCATGTTTACAGATCTAATCAGAAGACAGTTTGAATGATGATTCTGTGTTGTGTTATATTACTGTAATAATATTCATCTATGGCATAATAAATCACTGAGAGCATGCATTTGTGTTTGTTTCCATTAGATGGCAGCAGAGAAGCTCAACTGCACTGTCTTCATAATCCTAATATCCAGAAGGAAAGGTTTGCAAAAGGCAATTGTTGATCATTTGAACTTTCAACCCAAACACAGTCAATCACTGAACACGGATAAAGATTTAAATACTTAATGACAATCTGAATAATAAATGTATAAGGACATTGTGATGATTTCTTAGTTTGTTACAGTGAAAGAGAAAAACGTTATATATTACGGTTTGTGGCAGAACCGGTTACAGCAACAAACACCTGTTAAAAACTTCCTTGTGATTCAAACACACTCTTTCTGCTTGTGTGTAGAAATCAGGACATGAACTAGTGATACGGAGGGAAAGATGGATTATAAGAACATTCATTTCATTTGCTTTCATATGCAAAGAGAAGATCTCTTTTGTTAACCCTGTCCTTTTATTATATACAATTGAATTAGTAAAATTAGTAATTGAGGAAAAAAAAAATGAATTAGTCATTGCCATAATAATTTATTTAATAAAAAATAAATTAACAAGGTAGCCCTGTGCTTTTATTATATATGAAAAAAAAATGAATTAGTCGTTGACATGATAAACATTAAATATGGAGGCCAAAACCAGCAGAGTAAAAAAGTAAATGTAAATATAATTAAAATACATTTAAAAAATAAAATAATCAAAATAGTTGAAAGTAAATACTATATGTAATCTTAAAATGATCTTAAAATTGTATAGTAATTTTGTTAATAAAAAATAAATTAACAAAGTAGCTCTGTGCTTTTATTATATAAAAAATGAATTAGTCATTGTCATGATCAACATTAAATATGGAGGCCTAAACAAATAAAGAATAAGATTAAAAAAATTGAAACGTTAAAAAGAATAAAAATAGTTACAAATAAATACTATATAATAGAATATGATAGTACTACTAAGATAATAAAATAAATAATTGAATAAAATTAATTTGCAAAGTAATTTGCTTTCACATGCAAAAAATCTTTCTTTAGCTCTGTGCTTTTAAAAATATATATTAAAAAATGAATTAGTACAGTTAGTAATTGGCATATGTAATAAAATATAATAATTTAATAAAATTGCGAAGTAATTTGCTTTCACATGCAAAAAGATCTTTCTTTAGCTCTGTCCTTTTATATATATATATATTATTATTATTATAATTTTTTTTTTTAAACTTGCCCCTTTTAGACTTGCACTCTATTCATTTACTAACTGCTTGGGAAAAAAACCAAAACAAAAATAAATGTAAATAAAAATAAAAATAAAGAAAGGAAAAAAGTAATACAAAAATAAATCCAAGACTAAATTGAATTAATTATATTTGTTTTATGAAGTCATTTATATTTGAGCCGTATGGCATCTTACACTAAAGACATGCTGCGTCTATTTTAAATCAAATATAAAAGCTGCTTTTAGTTTTGCATTGGGCATCAAATGAAATACAGACTCAGTAATCGCTACATAGTTTGGTATCATACGAAATAATGTCGGTTTTGGGAGGCGCGTGCGGCTCTTGCAGCGTGTCTACGACTCTACATCCACTCATTCATTGACTGAGGTGATTATATAATCATGTAAATAATTAATCACGCAGAATGACCTGTGCAGGGCTGAAATGAGCTGTTTTCACAACTTGCGTAACTGCGCCAACAGCGCCTCCCTGCGGCCAAGGCATCATTTCTCATTTGAGTTTAGTTTAGGTTGAAATACCAAAATAACTAAAGTGAAACTTTCACTTTCAGATGAAAAAAGTGGTCAATTTTTCATGCTGCTGTGGTTCGTCAATAGACATTCATAATTCAGTCCAAAGCTATTATAACTTCACCTTGCACCTAATGGTACTGCATGCTTAATATTTTTTATATTGGTTATTTTGTAAAAAATCTTAAATAAATAAATGTGTATTTTGATGGTCTTGAAGCATTTGCAAAGTTGCAAAACTTACTAAAAATGACATAAAAAAATAATTATAAAAAGAAAATCCCTCCTGGGCTCCTGTAGGTGGGGCCGCTGCCGTGGCTGGGGCCAAGTATAGGTCTCTGCAGGAAAGTAATGGGAGTTACCGGATCGGGGCGTTTTTAGACCATGTTTCCTGACTGGCTGACGTCATAGTGACGGTAGGTTTAGGGGTGGGGTTAGGTAAGGGGGGGTCATTTTGATTGCATGATTGAGGAACACCCTGCAGTTTGAAAACACCCACAAATTCAGAAACGCCCACTTTTGCTCTGCAGAGACCTCAATTTCGGCTGGGGCCGCAGACCGATGAGGTCATCAAGGGCCTCTGTCAGCACGGGAAGAAGAACCTGCTGCTGGTGCTCATCGCTTTCACCTGCGACCACATCGAGACGCTGCACGAACTGAACATCGAGTACTCGCAGGTCCTCGGAGAAGAGGTGTGTCTGTGTGTGTGTGTGAGTGTGTGTGGTGTGTGTGTGTGTGTGTGTGTGATGCTCCGGGGGCCGCAGGAGCCTCCTGGTAATTGAAAAGTAGAGCGCTGCTGCAGCGGCTCTGTGACCTCTAATTGAGAGAGAGCATTGATTTCTGCTGAGAGAGAGAGTGAGAGAGAGAGAGAGAAAGAGAGAGGAACAGGGCGATGCTGCAGAAAGGAGGAATGAACGACTGAGTGATTTTGTTGGGGGAGAGACTGATCAGATGGACGATTGGAACGGACAGATGTAGTGAAAGACAGACAGAGAGAGAGATAGAGACAGAAGAGAGCAGAACGAGAAATTACATTTCTTCTCCATGAACCTTTTTTAACACCCCAGAATGTTTGTATTTGTATTAGATTTTTACACACACACACACACACACACACGCACACACACTCACACACTCACACACACACACACACACACACACACACACATATGCATCACAATTTGAGTAAAAATTGACAGAACATTTCTTTATTTAAATGTGTAATGAAATACAAGTGTATATATATATATATACACATGTAAAAAAAAATAATAAATAAATAAATCTCCCCATGGCATTACAGTGTTTAAATGATATTTTCAGACCCATATTTTCAGTGTTTTCTCAGACGTCTGGACTGGACTGAACACTGGACTTCTTTTCATAGCGTCTCAGTTCTTCTCTTTCTGTTCATCATGAGTGTGTTCTGTCCCACAGATGCGTCTCTGACTTTGCCTTATTACATTAGCCATTATGCATATTCTGATGAAAACTAAATCTATAGATAAAGCTCTCTCTGTTTTCTCTCTGTACTTTAGTACTTTTTTGATTTTAGTTGATAACACTGTGCATCAACCTTGTTACCACTGAGATTAATAGTCTTATAAAACTATTCCATAAATAAAAAAATCTGTCATGATGATAACTGAAAAGCAGATATTTGTAGAAATATTAGCATTAAGTAGTTTAACAACAGAAACGCACAGAATCGCTCTCACTGCTGTTTACTGTCTGATCGCTTCATTTCAGCTCCAAATCAAATTCATTGATTTCACATTAATAAAATGAACTTTATTAGGTTCAAGATATTTTTGTGACATTATTGTCATGACAGTAAAGAACATTTTCATCACTGTTATGCAAAACATTATGACTTATTGTCATAATGCTGTAAAGTACAGAACATATTATTATTTGTTGCACTATAAATGTCATGAAAGTAATGTGACGATGTAAAATAGGCTTCATTTCTTCATGCAAAAGTTCCTGTTTTTTTATTTTTGCTTTGTATTTTGGGGTGAAATGTAACCTGTATCAGTCTGACTGATCAATGTGTTCTTCTGCTTGTTTTGATGCTCATCTGCCTTCACTCTCTTCATGTCTCACACTAATATACTCTTTATTATTCAATACTGGCGGGAAATCTGTTTGGAGGGAAAACACAGAATTCAATGCTTCCAACAAGGACTTTCTCACGAGCAGTGAAGCGTAACTGCACACATCTTCATGTAGTTTCATGTGTTTCAATGATAATCATCATATTTGAGAGTCTGGGCTTCAGAAATGCACTTGGTTTGGTGTGATGAAACCGTGCAGCCATCATAATTTATGAAGTGTGGTTTGAAACATGAAGGCAGAGATGAATGAACCGTGTATAAGTCAGAGATCTGTGCATCTGTGATTACTGGAAATAAAATTAATTGTTGCAGATTCATCAGTTTAAAAGTGTCTTTTGTCTTGGAACCACAAAAAACTAAAATCATAAAAAACAAAAAAATGTCATTACTCGAAATAAAACGAATGTGAAAATATAAACAAAAGTAAAACTGAAATAAACATATACTTTTTGACTTCTTGTGCTTAAATAAACAATCTCAAATAAAAATGAATTAGATGAAAAAAGACTAAAACTTTAATTAAAATTCATACTAAACCATAAAATACAAAAGTAAAAAAGTGTGTCATGTCATTTATGGGACAATAAAATGTGTCAGTTTTCATAATATAATATAATAATATATTATATATAATATATAGTTTTAATATAAGCAAAATGTAAAACAATTTTTTAAATATATATATATAGTCAAACAGCATTTGTTTACTTCAATCACACACAAAAACTCACTGAACATTTTTTTGCTGCATGTACTAAAATAACTAAAACTGAAATAAAAATGAATTTAATATTAAATTCATAATGTTAATGTTTAAAAAAATATATTTTTTAAAGACATATTTTAAATAAACATTTAAAAATATTGAATAAAATGACAAAGAAACTGACTAAAAATTAAATGAAAATGGAAAATACAAAAATTGAAAAGTTAAAAATATTGAATATATATATATATAGAGAGAGAGAGAGAGAGAGAGAGAGAGAGAGAGAGA
>NW_015555881.1:3125697-3139644 GCF_001515605.1 Sinocyclocheilus anshuiensis
GAGAGAGAGAGAGATTTTGATCATTCTAATACAACATCATTTTTAAGTTTTGCTGATTTTTTTTTAAACAGTCCATAATGAGAGGCTTGAATCAATCAATCAATCAGTCAATAAAATTACCGTTAATTATTTATCTTGAATGTTTCGTTTTAAGGACATTTTAGTTTATCTCTTGACTTAGTTGGGTAAAGTTTGAGTTTTGATGTTAAGCTTCAGTAAAAACTAATTTTTTAACAATAACTTTTTTTCTTTGTTTGAAAACTGTTAAAAAAATGAGCTAAATGTAAATATAAAAACAAACCCAAAACATTTTTAAAATATGCACACATTTAAATTTTTAAATGTTAACTTTTTCTTGAAGTTTGAAAACTTGAAAAAATTAGCTAAATGAAAATGTAAAAACAAATAGTTTTTTTATTTGCACACATTAATGGTTTCAATTTTTACTCAACTTTTCTTCTTGAAGTTTGAAAACTAAAAAAAATTGAAAATGTAAAAAAAAAAAAAAACGTAAAATTCGCACACATTAATGATTACATTTTTTTTAACAACACCCTCTTTGTTTGAAACAAAGTTTCAGTTTTCAAAGTCGAAAAAAAGTTTGATTTAAATTATTATTTTATTTGTAGGATGAAAATGAAAAAAAAAAAAGTAAATTAAAAATAACATTTTTACCATTTAAAAATTTTTAATTTTAAATTTGTTCAAATTTGTACATTAATGGTTTTAAATTTGTATTTTTAGATTTTATATAAAGAATGTGAAGACTTTACTGGCTTTCATTTGTTGAATGAAAGTGTAAACAAAGTTGAAATTTGTACACATTAATGTTTAAATTTTTAACAATAACTTTTCTTGAAGTTTAAGGACATTTTAGTTTCTCTCTTGACTTTTGAAGAAAACCCAGTTGAGAACTACTGTTTGACCTTCTTTTAATTTAAACTGATTTGATAAAAGTGTTTATTTCTTCAGGCAGAAAACTTTGTTTCTTGGTGCTTTGAAAGAAACGTATTGACACGGCATGAACTGGAGTTCAGGTTTGAGCGTGAATCTTCTCTGAGCTGCTGTTTGGATGGATTTATGTGCCCTTTTCCAGCTGTTTTAACACAAAGCTCTTCAGTGGCGGCTGTCAGCATTGACTTTGACACGTGAAGGCCAACGTCTCTGAATGTCACACTTTATCTGACGGCCCTGATCCTCCTCACAAGTAATGAAAAGCAAAATGTCAGCCGATAAGACGCAAGCCTGAACGCCTGTTAGCCAGCAGAGAAAGATGTTTGACACAAATCACACCAATATAAGCCACTTACCAGAGGAAAGCTGGACGCTTCGTGAGTTATAGAACTATACAATAGACTTGCATTTAAGAATTAAATAAAAAGTAATAAAGTTGTGGGTGAGTTTAGGTTTTGAGCTTCTCCATTCTCTCAATGTGCATTCAGAAGTTTGGAGTCAGTGAGATTTTTAAGTTTTTGAAAGTCTCTTCTGCTCACCAGGGCTGCATTTATTTGATCCAAAATACAGTAAAAATAGTGAAATATTATTCTAATGTAAAACAGATTTTCTCTATGTGAATCTCTGTTAAACTGTAATTTATTTCTGTGATGCGCAGCTGTATTTTCAGCATCATTACTCCAGTCTTCAGTGTCACATGATCTTCAGAAATCATTATAATATGCTGATTTGCTGCTCGAGAAACATTTCTGATTATTAATACCAATATTTGTGTGGAAACAGTGATGCGTTTTGTTTTTCAGGATTCACAGATGAGTAGGAAGTTCAAAAGAACAGCATTTATTTGAAACATTATAAATGTCTTTACTGTGGCTTTTGTAAAATTTGCACACATTAACTGATTCAGCTTCTTAACAATAACATTCTTGAAGTTTGAAAAATTATTCTTTTATTTGTTGAATGAAATGAAAAAGTTCAAATGTAACATTTAAATTTTTAAACAATTTTTTTAATGTTTCATCTTGACGTTTGATTTTTTTTTTAATTTGTTGAATGAAAATATATAAAAAATAGATGGTTAAATTTTGCACATTAACGCTTTCAAATTTGTTTTCTTTAAATATTTAATTGTTTTAAATTTGACAAATTTTTTTTTTTTTTACATTTTCATTCAACAAATGTAAGTTAAAATTTGCACACATTAACGATTTCAAATTTTTTAACAGTAATTTTTCTTGCTGACCCGACCCTTTAAAGCGTACTTTAAGTCAAATGTAGAATTTCAAACTTCATTCTTAAATTTCTTTTATTTTTTCAACACCTGTAGTGTTGAAGACTTGCATTTGTTTGTGGATGATATTAAATGTGATTCTCTGCGTCTGAGTTCTTTCATAAGTGAACAAACACTGTTTGACACTTGAGTGAAATCAGAATCGTTCTTTTGTAAACAGAAGCAGCTCCGGGCGGATGACGCATGAGTTCAGTGCTGCGCATGTGTTGCTCAGAAGTGACGAATGCGGAAGCGCAGCGGAGAGATCAAAACGAAACAACGGTCAAGAATTAGAAGTACAAAACGAGGATTTGTAAAGAAGAATGTCGGAGGATTTCGATATAAGCCAAGAGGAGACTGGTTTTCCTTTGCTAAAGTAAGGAAACTTTGCTTCCTTTGATCCTGTAAACAAACGTTAGTTTTCACGAGACTCACCGGCGCAAGCGCAACGCTGACCTCATACGTCATCCTCCCGGAGCTGCTTTCGTGTACAACAGTGAGCGCAAGCTAGATTCAAGTGATTATTACGTTTTGAATATGGATATTTTTCTTACAAAAACGCATCGATTCGCTACAGAAGGCCTTTGTTCACCCCCCGGAGCCGTGAGAGACACTTTTTTTATGGATGGGCGCTTTTTATTTCACTTCTTTTGGACTGAAGCATGCAACACCCGCTGAGTGGCATTAAACAGCTTGAAAGATCAAAGACTATTTTTAATATAACTCCGACTGGATTCGTCTGAAAGAAGAAAGTCATATACACCTAGGATGCCTCGGGGGCGAGTAAAACGCAGCCTAATTTTCATTTTTGGGTGAACTAACCCTTTTTAAGCTCTAGTAAAAACAAATTTTTTAACAATAACTTTTTTATTTGTTTGAAAACTGTTAAAAAATGAGCTAAATGTAAATATAAAAACAAACCAAACATTTTTTAAATATGCACACATTTATGGTTTCAAATTTTAACTTTTTCTTGAAGCTTGAAAACTTGAAAAGATTAGCTAAATGAAAATGTAAAAACAAAAATTTTTAACAATTTGCACACATTAATGGTTTCAATTTTTAATCAACTTTTCTTCTTGAAGTTTGAAAACTAAAAAAAAAAAAAACTTTTTTACTTAAAAACTTTAATTTAAAAATGTGTTTTTTTAAACAAATCCTCTTTGTTTGAACAATTATTCTTTTATTTGTAGGATGATAATGTAAAAAAAAAAAAAAAAATTAAAATTAAAATTTTTACCATTTAAAATATTTAAATTTAAAATTTGTTAAAATTTGTAAATTTTAATGGTTTTAAATTTGTATTTTTAGATTTTATATAAAGAATGTGAAGACTTTATATGAAGAATAAAAACTGGCTTTCATTTGTTGAATGAAAGTATAAACAAAGTTGAAATTTGTACACATGAATGATTAAAATTTTTTAACAATAACTTTTCTTGAAGTTTGAAAAAACATTAATTAGTTGAATGAAAATATAAAAAAAATGCACAATAAGAGTTTAACATTTTTAATAACTTTTCTTGAAGTTTCAAAAATGATTTTGTTGAAACTGAATTTGTCAAATTTAAACTTGTGTGAAAATTTTAAATTTTCATTCAACAAATAAAAGTAACTTTGGTTTATCTGCTGAATGAGAATGTAAAAAAAATAAAATTTTTAAATAACATTTTGTCGTGAAGTTTAAAAAATGATTCCTTTATTAAATTAAAATGTAAAAAAAAAATAGTATGTAACATTTTTTTTTTCAAAACCCAATTTAGCTCTCTTTATGTGTAATGACATGAACTGAATACAGTCAAATATGCTATCAAACCGTGTAAATAAACTACGTTTGATTCTTCAATATGCATTACAGTAAATAAAAAAATACAGTCTTTGGACATTTCAACGTTTTAAATAAGACAGAAGTTGTGAAATTTGAGACCGTGCAAAATTTACATTTACATCATAAGACAGGTTTTATTGTTGTGATTGATGAAACAAATAGTTTCGGAATAAAATCACTTGTTCTGTTTATTTATGGTCAAACATTTTGTGGAAGAACATGAACTTTGAATGTTTTAAAGACGTTGATCATGAATGCAAAACTAAAATTTGATCAATTTTCCCTCGCGATTTCCAACAATTCATTTTTACATGAACATGGTTTAACAAACCAACAAGTGAACAAAACGATGAAACTGAAAAAGAAAACAATCCATTTTCAATGTTAAAAAAAAAAGCAGATCTTTGGAATACAGTCCATAATATCCGCGTTTGACGTTACATCCAGTTACATACGCGACCTTTGGAATTTCCTTCATATGAAAACACAAGACGTCAACACTCAGTTAAACAACTCCTGAAACGCCTGTGACTCAGTTCTCAAAGTGTTTTTACATCAGCAGTAGATTGTCTGGTATATTTCAACTGTATCTGAGGACTTTCCATGTTTAGTTGTTGTATTTTTGGACAGGGTTGGTGTTGCAGACGCATCTAGAGCAGCACGATTCAATAAAAAGTCCAATTTGGGAGTCAAATTTGAGTGGTGTTCAAACAAACTGACTCGTGTCCCTGTTCAACACAGCTGATGGGTTACTGTTTGTGAGAATGGAAGACGATGCACTCGATCGGAACGATTTGTTCGATTCGCTTCCGCCAAGCTTCACGGTACGATCGCAAACCGAACCGATCTAGTGCACGATGTTTCTATCCACATCCGAGCTGAACTCTTCAAGAATTCGATCAGGCCGGCATGCAAAAAAAAAAAAAGAGGCTCAGTTCAAATAAAACGAGACGGATCCAAACTCAAACGCTATTGAACGACAATGCATTACACGCTAGCTAGAACCGTAAAGATACTCATGCATAAATCAAGGCTACGGCATTGAATGACGGATGCAATTCTACGTTTTCACATGAAGAATCGAAGGAGTAAATGCATGATGTAAAATGAAATCGAAGCTGTACAACCGACTGAAAACGGTAAATTCGAGGCTCATTCTAGCAACAAACCATTCCCGATCCAAAAACAATATCCTTGTTGAGAATATGAGCCACCCTTCACAAAAAAAATAAAAATGAAGTCAACAAAAAACTTGCACCACAAAACATTTGTGAAAGTTGTCACATTAACAAGAGAGAAAAAGACAAGCATTGTGTGGTTTTTTTTGGTAAGCAAACCTCAGCTATTACAAAAAAAAAATCACAACTTAAGATGTATAAAGCTTTTTTTCTTAGTTTGTCTTAAGTCGCAGTTACTAAAAAATAAGAGTAAGTGAATAATTTAATACATACGCTATAATAACAATACCCTAACACTATCTTCTATGAGGTATATCCGAGAAAAATTTGGTAAGAAAAGCACGGTCTGCGCCCTCGACATGCCTCAGGGGTTTCTTTTCTTATTTAAAGCTTTGCAACCATTCAAAAGAAGGAAAACGGAAAGTTTAGAAAGCCTTTGGTATCGTTAGTCTTTGCAGGATTGCATTGCAAAGCACCATAAAAACCGTGTCTCGCAGGATTTTCCTGTCGCTGAGGTACTAACCGAAGAAGAAACAGAGAGGCCGGAACTTCGCTTTGGTTCAAGCAAGGCACTCATCCAACGATATCTCATACTTTGCAACAAAAGCGCGCTCTACGTCTTTGTCGGGGTTGAAGAATATTAGCTACTTGGGACGGAGTAGTCCCTTCGGTCTGCTATGAGATGATTCGATTTGGTCTTTGGTTTTAGATTTCGTCGTGCACAGAAACACCAACATTGTTTTTGACAGAATGGATTTTTTTTGAGAAGGCTGGCGTTCCATTCAAAACCACTTGTGGATGTTTTTCCTTAATAAGGGTTTCTAAACAGGTTTCATCATCATGTGATGAAAGAACTTTGACGAATTTATGTATTTTATTTGCTTAGAAGTGAATGTTTATCATCATCATCCCTAACAAAATTGTGGAGTTGTGAAATTCTGCAAGTCTGAAGTGGCTTTTTATTGCACTTTTTTTCCAAGTTGTAAATAAAACAGATTGTTTAATCTGTAATACTGCTTAGAAGTGGCTGAGGTGGCTCAAATCAGGCATCATTTAGTCTGGCTTTAATGCATCATTACTGAATTTCTGAGCATGCATAAAGCAGCCTTAACTCTGCTGTGTAAAGATGCCTTAAGTTTAGGTAGTTGGAAATTCCTACTAAATGCAACGCAGCATATGACAAAGAGGCATTTATGCCACCTCTGAGCAGCATCAAAGTATACAGTTGCAGTTCGCCGAGTAAATGCATTTATGCCACTTCTGAAGTGGCATTTAAGTGTCTTTACACAAACTGTTTAATACTGCTTAGAAGTGCTTCTGTGCCACCTTTGCAGTGTAAATTTGGCATAGATATTAAAGCTCAGTGCGTGCATCGTTCAGCATCACTTGACGTGCTGTCTTTACACAGCTGTGTTAAGGCTGCTCTAAGCCTGCTTAAAATTTAAAGACGCAATGCTGCATAAATGCCAGACTAAATCATGCCTGTTTTGAGCCACCTTAGCCCCTAGTATTACAGAATAGAGTTGTAATTGCTGTGCAAAAGCATTTATGCCACCTCTGAGCAGCATTGTGTAAAGACACCTAAATGCCACGTCAGAGGCGCTTCTGTGCCACCTTTGCAGTGTAAATTTGGCGAGAGTATTAAAGTTCAGTGCGTGAATCATCCTGCAGCATTTGACGTGCTCTTTACACAGCTGACATAAGCCTGCTTAAAATGTAGTGTAAAGATGCAATGCTGCATAAAAGCCAGACTAAATGATGCCTGTAGTTGCAATTGCTGTGTAAATGCATTTATGCCGCTTCTGAGCAGCATTAAACAGTCTGTGTAAAGAGACTTAAATGCCACTTCAGAGGCGCTTCTGTGCCACTTTTGCAGTGTAAATTTGAGTAGAACAAACCATCAAAACTTTGAATATTTGAACATTTCCATTCATTTCAATATGCATTTGATTAAAGAATAATGGGTAATGTTGATGTTTCTGTGCCGGATAGGTCTTTATTTGTGGGTTGTTTTTGCATCAAGGTGTTTTACATTCTGACCGACAAAGAGATGATCAGAAGCGCACAGCACTAAAATCTACAGCTCGACACGAGTCCCATCCGCTCCATTGCACTTATTTTTCCGAGGAGAGGAGGAACTTGTGTCTGAAAGAGGAAGAAGAGGAAAAAGAGAGAGTGGCGTTATCAAAATATCCAAAGCATGGCGTCAAGCGCAGACCGTACTCGAGAAAAAGAAATCTTTGGTATCTTTGGTTTCATCAACACGATTAAAATTACAAATGGAAAATTCAGTGAGGTAGCCTCTGTGGTTCTCACTATAGAGATAGAAAGACTTTTATACACACACACACACACACACACACAAGTCAGTCTTGGAAGCAGCTTTTTCTAGTTTTTAAGGGATTCCTCTACGTCCTTCTACGAGTGAAGCAATGAATAAACGGCCTCTCAGCATCCGTGGGATTTATCTTTGGTGAGTCCTGCGTTGATCTCTGTTAACGTGTGGCCCCGTATACGATCTGGCTGAAATTCGCTGCTCGTCCTTCGACAGAACGGTGTAATCAATCGCAAATGGCCCTTCAGAAAGATTGTTTTCATTCGAAAGAAAAGGACAAACAAAACCTAAACGATTTCCATAAAGTCTCGACAGACACACATGCAAATTACAACTAAACCCCAATCGCTAACTCATTTCCAGAATCATCTTTCTAAGAAAAATTAAAGTTGCTTTTTAAAGTAAAGCTAACTAATAAATTAAGAGAAGCACTGCATCTTTGATGCACTAGTAGTCTTAAATAGTCAATTACATCTAATTAAATACTAGTCATAAATAAATACGTCTGATGGTGTCCAACATGCAAACGAAGTAAATGTAAACTTTGGCAAGCTAATCGGGATAAAAGGGGAGATTTTTTGGCAATTTAAATTAAGTTCAATCATAACAAATATAAATTACATAAATAAATCACATATTGCAAAACCTGGGTAAGACATTGTACAGATGCATTGGCAAAATATAAGTACTAAGACAAGCAAAGGAAAGCTCTTTGGCCCGTGTTGCTAAAAACCTGACTGTCGTGAAGAGCCGATGAAGCTCCAACCGAGAATCTTTGGACTAGAAGCTTTTAAGGAGAGAAACTTAAGGATAAAGCTATTCGACCTACAGTCTGCAGTTTCCTCTCTAGCGTTTTTGGCAGATTATTGGCTTTTTAGATGGAATATAGTATATGATGGAAGCGGCTGCAGCAGCTCTCTCAAACACAGGACTCGCGATTCAGCGCTTGGAAGCAAGTGTGCATATGTTGGGAAATGATGGATGGATGATGTTTGCATTGGTGGAACTGAACTGTCGGTGGACTACGATGGGATATGAGCACAAAACTACAAGATGAGGAGTCGTTCGGCTTGGGAAAATGGGAAAAGGTGAGGCTGCATGTGCTTAAAGGTGTTTATCTTTGGTATGCCCATCAGGCTGAGTTACACCTTTAGTTTTAACTGCAGAACGGATGAAAAAACCAAACGCTGAACCCTAGATGTCCCGTGTTTGGAGAGAAGCACCGCTGCGAGCCCGAACTGAAGGGAACAGCGGCGGGAGTAACTCTGAATCTTTGGTATTGTAGCTGATGAGGTTTTTGTTGTTCTTTCCATATTGGTTGAAAAAGCTGCATAGGCACACATTAAAGACAATCTTCGACTTGTATTTTTGAGAGACGCTTCATTCTCCGTTGCCATGGGAACAGCTCCGTCGCATTTAAAAACCCTTCCGATCCCATTCTGCTTCCAATGTCTCCACCGATCCGAACGCAACAAAGATGACGGCTCGGCGTTCCCGCTTTGTCGTCATCATTCTTTTTTGTGGGGGGGCGATTTTTCCTTTGAACAATTTTCGTTTGCAGAACAGTTAGGTGCAGAAAAAGTTTCTTTGGTGTCGATTTGTTAATAAATACAAAAAGTCTTCAGTGTCCGTTTTGAGTGATCCAAGCGTAACCCGGGAGAGAACTGCTTACCGGCTCCGTTTGTCCATCGGTTCAATAATAAATGAGGACAAGGGAATTTGAGATGAGTGTATGAAAGAGCTAGTATGTGGAAGTGAACTAAAACTATGAGGGAAGGAGTCATGCACACCTTCGGAAAGCTAAACTGGTAGGCATTGGTGTGGAGATTGTCCTCTTAAACTCTTGTAAAGGCCCTGATCACCAATGCCAGTTCACTTGTGTTTGCTTTTTCATAGCATAATACAATTACAGTCATACAGCGATGCATATGTGTGTGTGTGTTTTGCAGTGTAATTTCATTGAGTGTGTTGAGCTCGTGAGATGCATGTTCTTCGGTCGTATCATCCTGAGTTGTTTTTTAACCATCGGAGAACAATCGGTGTGGTCCAGCCTCTGTTCTATTGCAAATGTAATGTGCTTCAGGATTGTGCTCACAAACCTGGCCGGCCAGTAACGGTGTGAGAGATCTGCGGTCGGTGTGTCCTTCACGTGTGTTGTGCTTTGTGCTTCTGACGGGGGTTTTGTACCGTGTGGAGCTGAAACGCTTCATCGGTGTGTTAGAAAACCCTGCGACCCAATGCCAACTTAAACCTGTGCGGTTATTTAGGTTGCCGTTCATGTGTTATGGGTGAATCTCACAAAGAAGAACATGTGTGATTTTTTTCTTTAACCAAAATGCATTACCATAATGCAAACAAAAAATAATTCTCATTACTGTAATAAAAATGGCTGTATTACAGTAACAACAATAGGAGCAATAATTGACGATGGGATTTTTTGGGAGTTATTATTATTATTTAAAAAGCCTGTATGCATCATGCCAATTACACTGCAAAAATTAATTTTCTTCCTTGTTTGTTTTCCAGAAATATCTAAAAATTGATCTAAAAATTGTTAAATGAGGATACATTTGAAAAGCAAAATTAATTAAGGTATTAAGTCTTGTTTTTTTTTAAAGAATTTATCAAAATTAAGCCATTTTTGTGTAATTATAATTATATATTAATATAATATATTTGTATATTTTATAATTACGTTAGAAATTATTTTTTTCCTTTGAATTAAGTTTATTTTTCTGACCTTGTTGGCAAAACTCACTTCATTTTGGTAGATTTTTCAGAAAATATCTTATTATTATTTTTGTTTCTCAAGTAAATGTATATTATTTGTACTCAAAAACAAGACAAAAATACTCTATTAGCAGTGTAAAATATTGCAATAAATGTGACCTGGATGTGTTTTTGTACTTAAAGTATCTCCACACACACACACACACACACGCTCACACACAGGTTTGTTTTTATGGTTTATGAGAACTCTCCATAGGCGTAATGGTTTTTATACTGTACAAACTGTATATTCTATTGCCCTACACCAACCCTACCCCTAAACCTACCCCTCACAGGAAACTGCTGGCAATTTTTGAATTTCATAAAACACCGTTTTGTATGTTTTTTAAGCCTTTTGTTTTACGGGGACACAGGAAGTGTCCTCATAAACCATATATACCTGTACACACACACACACACACGCTCACACACAGGTTTGTTTTTATGGTTTATGAGAACTCTCCATAGGCGTAATGGTTTTTATACTGTACAAACTGTATATTCTATTGCCCTACACCAACCCTACCCCTAAACCTACCCCTCACAGGAAACTGCTGGCAATTTTTGAATTTCATAAAACACCGTTTTGTATGTTTTTTAAGCCTTTTGTTTTACGGGGACACAGGAAGTGTCCTCATAAACCATATATACCTGTACACACACACACACACACGCTCACACACAGGTTTGTTTTTATGGTTTATGAGAACTCTCCATAGGCGTAATGGTTTTTATACTGTACAAACTGTATATTCTATTGCCCTACACCAACCCTACCCCTAAACCTACCCCTCACAGGAAACTGCTGGCAATTTTTGAATTTCATAAAACACCGTTTTGTATGTTTTTTAAGCCTTTTGTTTTACGGGGACACAGGAAGTGTCCTCATAAACCATATATACCTGTACACACACACACACACACGCTCACACACAGGTTTGTTTTTATGGTTTATGAGAACTCTCCATAGGCGTAATGGTTTTTATACTGTACAAACTGTATATTCTATTGCCCTACACCAACCCTACCCCTAAACCTACCCCTCACAGGAAACTGCTGGCAATTTTTGAATTTCATAAAACACCGTTTTGTATGTTTTTTAAGCCTTTTGTTTTACGGGGACACAGGAAGTGTCCTCATAAACCATATATACCTGTACACACACACACACACACTTCAGGAAATGAAAATCAAAGCTAATTTCAAGTGAATGTAGATGTGAAATGCAAACCCTTTGGTTTTCTCTTCAGTTCAAAGCCAAATGTAAAGTTAACCATGTTTTTGGTTGGCTTTGATCATTCATTGGTGTCAATGGCTTTGGACTGGAGCAGAGAAAGCAGCGTTTTTCCTGACGTTTGGCTGTTTGGATGAACGGATCGGTGTGTTTTTGACTCTGACTCGAGCCGGTAAGCAGCTTCTCTCGTCTCGTTGCCCTTCGGAATGATTTTCTCCTCTTCTCCTCTCCGGGATCATGCTTTGGTGCAAGTGCTGGAGGTGGATGACGTGTTGCCTGCACTCACCTCGTCCAGCCATTTGTCCAGGCTGCGTCTGCGGGCGTTCATGAAGAAGTTGCTGACAGTGTTCAGTTCCAGACCCAGCTGCTGCGAGATGGTCAGCTGTATCTCTCTGGACGGGCGCTTGTTCTCCTTAAAGATGGCCAGAAGTGTTCGCCGCTGCAGGTCTGTGAAAACCAGCCGCGATTTCTTTGGTGTATTGCTTCTGTTGTCTTTGCTCGGGTCCAGCTCTTTTCTTTTGCACGCTTCGGGGGTTTCGTTTGTTAGAAAGGAGACACAAAAGAAAGAGAAGAAACACGTTAGAATCATTCACACGTTTATTCATGCACTTACATTTAATGCAGGGTTCGAACCTACACCCTTTGGATTATCAGCCCTGGGCTTTATTGCACCACCTACAATTAGATTACAGTTACATAAAAGAGAAAATAACAACAAAGTGACAAAAAAGGTTATTTATGTTTAACACTGTCAGTGTTATTATAGTATTTATCAACATTTTTAAAATATTTTTATTTAGCTTTCATTTGCTTTATATCAACTTTAATTTTAGTAACTTGTGCTTGTCATTTTTTATGTGCTTTTTATTCGTTTTCTTTTATTTCTTTTAGATTTAATTTTTATTTATTTTTTATTTTTTTCAGTTTTAGTAATTTTGTTATGTGCTTATAACATTGTATTAGTTTTTGTTTTTATTTCCATTTAGCTTTAATTTACTTTTAATTCAGTTTTTAGTAATTTTATGTGCTTTTCATTTTTATTAGTTTTTTATTTATTTTAGCTTTAATTTTTATTTATTTTTTTTTATTTATTTTTTTTTTTTTAGTAATTTCGTTATGTGCTTATGTCATTTTTATTAGTTATTTTTTTAATATTTGGATTTAGCTTTATTTTTTCAGTTTTAGTAATTTTGTTATGTGCTTATAACATTGTATTAGTTTTTGTTTTTATTTCCATTTAGCTTTAATTTACTTTTAATTCAGTTTTTAGTAATTTTATGTGCTTTTCATTTTTATTAGTTTTTTTTAATTTCTGTGAGCTTTATATTTTTATTTATTATTTTTATTTCAGTTTTAGTAATTTTATTATGTGCTTATAACATTTTTATTAGTTTTTAGTTTTATTTAGCTTTAATTTATTTTTATTTCAATATTAGTAATTGTATGTGCTTGTCATTTTTTTTTATATTTCTAATTAGCTTTAATTTACTTTTATTTCAGTTTTAGTAATTTTGTTACCTGCTTATTTTTCATCTAAAATGCTTTTTTTTTTTTTTTTTAATTCATGAGTTAATTGTTTGACTTTAGTTTTCAGTTAACAATAACAAAACTGCCATTAGACCAAACCTCCTGAGATGTGTTTTAATAAACACTCAGGAATCAGAGTAACATCTGTTCTGGGATCAGTGCGTCTGACAGGAAAGCTCTAGATGATTTGAGGAAGGTAAAGATCCTCTCCAGGTAATTACTTCTGCGACCACTAAGATTCCCAGAGCAATTCGCTCGTGTTCACCTGGAGCTGCTGGCTTTATTTTTAGGGTCTTTTATCACAAGAGACCAAAAACACATTATCACCTGATAATTAGCAGATAAACCAGAGCGAGAGCTCTGCAGTATGTATACTGTGCGCAGTGTGCTTGATGGATCCGGATAAACGGCAACATTTGGCTAAAAAAGCACACAAAGTATATACAGTAAACCACAATGCGATGCATTCAAATTCATCTTGCATTTCTAATTCCTCGAATCCTGTACTTATTCCATCAGGATATTTTTTTCCAAATGCAGTTGCTTTATATTTTTCTGCTTTCTAGACATGAGGAAAAGACATGCATTATTCTGTTAATCCTGTAGTTATCGTGTGTTTAGGCCCAATATTGACGTCTGAGCAGCAGACATGATTGCACCAATTTAAAATAATGTCAAAAATCAAATCAAATCAAAAATGAAAGTAAAATAATAAAATGAAGAATTAACCAGAGATCTCTAATTAGACAGCGAAACATTCTTTTTTTTTGTTTTTTATTTTGTTTTTCACACACACACACACACACACACACACACACACACACACACACACACACACACACAAACACACAA
>NW_015555881.1:3140494-3142588 GCF_001515605.1 Sinocyclocheilus anshuiensis
CACACACACACACACACACACACACACACACACACACACACACACACACACACAAAACTGAAATAAAATAATAAAATGATGTATTAAGAATGATGCATTAAAAATGACAAATGAACCAGAGATGTCTTTCTTCACTCATTCTTTAATTAGTCAGCTAAAGGTGCAGAATTTTTTTTACACACACAACTGAATTAAAATGCAATGCAATGCATTAAAATAAAAATGATGCATTAAAATTATGAATTAAGATCTCTTTCTTGACATTTAATTAGACAACTAAAACTTCAGATTTTTGTATTTTTTTCTTACACAAAACTGAATTAAAATGCAAAACAAATAATCATAAATATAACTAATTTCTGCATGCCACTCACATAATTTATTCACAGACTCATTTATTCATACTTTGTTTAAGTGCAATGACATTTTTATTTTTGATTGCTTTATATGGTTTTCCTAGCACAAATAGATTTATTATATGAAACAGTCCAAAAATGGCTTTTAACCACAAGATGTAATTAGTGTGCAGCGTGTTGAAAAGCATCGAGTAACGAACCATTTTACGACACAGTTGAATCACTAGAATCGTGCATCATTTCTTATTGCATACTGTTTCTCATGCAATTTCTAAAAATAATAGGCAGCATATAGTGCACAATAATTGTACAGTAAGTGCTCAGCTAGTATTTCACTCTAGACACAGACTCAATGGTAAATACACAAACCGTCTAGCAATTAAAACATGACTTACTGCATGTGTAGCATCATGCTCTATAATGCAAAGCTATAATTTATGGTGGTATATCATTTTGCAGAGAAGTCAATCAATTCAAAACAGCCTTGCTTACAGTATATCTGTAGGATATTTAATCATGGCCTCGGGCAGAATTTCTTATTAATGTGTATGAAAGTGTTTCTATGGCTTTAATGATTGTGGATTCTGCTGACCTGTGTGTGAGTTTGTTGCTGATCTCAGTAAACGCTGCTAAAGCTGAAGCACATCACACAGATTTCATGCACAACGCATCGAGAAGACAAGAAAACTATAAATATAACAGCAGGTGTGTCTACAAATCACTCACCTTTAAAAAGACAAACATTTCTATCTGATCTGATTGCATTCGATACATGAAAATTGTTGAAAATGTAGAAATTAAACTTTAAAAAGTCATACGAAATCTTCTATATTGATTATAAATGTTTCTAGTTCGCTTGAAAAAAGATCATAATTTTAACAGTAAAAGCTATGGTAAACACCTAAAAACTGGTAAACAATAAATTAACCAACAGTAAGTAAAAGAATGGGACATTTAATGTAATTTTACAGCAAAATACTGTTACGTTTGCCGTTTGCCGGAGTGAAAAAGAACAAGTCATTTTATAATTGCAGTGAAAAAACAGAATTCCCTGAGTGATACATTTCAATTTTAATAAATCTTTTTAGGGTTTTTTTTGTTATCAACTATGTGCATGAGAGTTTTGATACATCTTGTGTTGTTAAATAAATGCTTATTGCATTATTTTAGTGTCAGGTGTGTTACCATGATGGTTTTTATGTTTGTGCGCCTTCTATATTAATATTTACATAAACTACTTTCTCTTTACCACTCGTTATCTCTCTCTCTTTTATTATAAAAGGCACTAAACAGATTTTAGTACTTCATTTTAGTACATATTTTTTTTTATTAAAAAAAATGTAAGTTCAATCCATAAAACCTAAAATGTTGTAATATTTTGTATTTAATTATTTTAAATATATATGTAAAATATATCTTTTTAAATCAATATTTTATCAATATTACCAATATTAACATTTTTTTAAATATTGAAATTGTTTTTATAAATGTAATCTCTACTAAATTATTTTTATATCCATTTCATCCAAAGGTGTATGAAAATCCTACATTCTCAACTATAATCACATGATCACAAATCTGCACTGAAGAATCACATGCAACAACTCAAAATACAAATCAACAGCGCTAATTATGAACTAAAACATCTGCGAACAACATAAAATGAAGGTGAACACCATTTCTACCAGCACTACACTTGTGTGTGTGTGTGTGTGTGTGTGTGTGTGTGTGTGTGTGT
>NW_015555881.1:3144985-3170852 GCF_001515605.1 Sinocyclocheilus anshuiensis
TTCTTAACAATTTAACACATCCTTGCTGAATAAAAGTTTTAATTTCTTTCAAATAAAGAAAGAAAAAAAATGTACTGACCTCAGACTTTTGAACTGTAGTGTATATTGTTAGAAAAGATTTCTATTTTAAATAAATGCTCTTATTTTTAACATTTTATTCATCAAAGAATCCTGAAAAAAGTATCACAGGTTCCAAAAACAATATGAAGCAGCAACAGTTTCCAGCTCTGATAATAAATCAGCATATTAGAATGATTTCTGAAGATCATGTGACACTGAAGATGCTGAAAATTCAGCTGGGCATCACAGAAATAAATTACATTTTAATGTATATTAAAATAGAAAAATGTTATTTTACATCATAATAATTTTTCACAATATTACATTTTTTCCTGTATTTTTGATCAAATAAACGCAGCCTTGACGAGCAGAAGACACTCCTGTAAAAACATTAAAAATCGTTCTGATCCCAAACTTTTGAACAGTAGTGTGTGTATATAAGGATGTTTTTAAAATGTTGTTTGGAAACTTTAAGGGAACGTTCCATTTTATCATTTTGCAAACATTATGGGAACATTACTTTTAAATGTTATCTGAACATTGAGAACCCAAATAATTTTATTAAAGACCAGACAATTCTGAACAAATGTTTTATTAATGTTCCTGGAAGAACATTTGTTCGGAATTTTGAATGTTCTGTGAACATTCTGAAACAAGCACTAATAATGTTTAAAAAAACATTAGATGAAGGTTCAACTAAAATGTTTACTGTAAGAAATGTTCTGTAAATGATGTATAAATAACATTATTAAAGAACAAACAATGTTCTCTGAATGTTCTGAAACAAGTATCGATAACGTTTAAGAAACATATGAATGCACACACACACACACACACACACACACACACACACACACACACACACAGAGTTGTGTTTGATCAGCAGTAGATGGCGCTGTTCACTCACAGACTCACGGAAACACGAGCAGTGTGCACCATTCCACTCCAAGCCTCCATTACTGAGGCTCCTCTATCAAAACATGAGCTGTTTAACACGCAAAATTCACAAACTACGGTCTGTGTGCTTATTTTAAGCTCTGAGGTTTTACTAAAAGCACATCATTTAGCTGCAGGGTCTCGATCTTTAGCATTTTCCAAAGTGGTGCCATCATTTCTGCTGGTTAAACGCCACTACTGCATGGGCCCAAATACATGAAAACTGCAGGATTAACAGAATAGTATAGCCTATGTTTATTCTCATATCTAGAAAGCAATTTCAGATTGGAACGCTGGAATTTAGTCAGAAAAATCCTCAAGGAATACGTATGGATTCAAGGAATTGGAATTCATAATTTGAAACAAATCCTAAAGGAATTTAATGGGATCAATAAGAATCCTATAAGAAGCAAATAAGATCCTATGGATAAACGGAACCCTTATTCTTCAGGAAATCCTATTTAGGATTAGGATCCTTTAGGATAATGATACAAGATTCTATTAGCACTCAAATGATTCTTACTAATTAATATAGGATTTCTATCCTTTAGGATTGGTTTCAAATTACAATGAAAAATCCCAAAATCCATAATCATTCCTTTAGGACTTTTCGACTAGCATCCTAATGCTGCACTGTTTTACTTTTTTAGAAATTCATGAATCATTCGTCAAAAGCTAACAGAGAATGTTCTCAGAACGTTCTGGAAAGGTTTTGTCAAAGTTCTTCCAGTAACGTTAATAGAACATTCGTTCAAAATGATCTGGTCTTTAATAATGTTCTCAAAACATTAATTTATAAATTGTTCATGGAGCCTTTTTTTCCTGAAATGTTTTAGTTGAACGTTCGACTAGCATTTTTTAAAATGTAATTAATTGTTTCAGAATATTGAGAGAACATTCAAAAGTAACATTTCCATAATGTTTGCACAATGATAAAATGGAACATTCGCATAATCAAGAAAAAACATTTAAAAGAGATGTTTTGAATGTTCAGAGAAATTAAAAAAAAAAAAACTTCTTATAATAATTATATATGATAAGAATAATTTTCTCAAAATGTTAGCACAAAAGCATTATTTATACATCGTTCACAGAACCTTTTTTTAAACATTTTTGTTGGATGTTCAACTAAGCTTTTTTAAATGTAACTACTTGTTTCAGGATGTTTAGAGAAACATTCAAAAGTAACACTTCCATAAGGTTTCAAAATAATAAAATGGAACGTTCTCATAACCAATAATTTTTTTGTTTAAACATTTAAAAAAAACTGTACATTTTGAACACTCAGAGAACATTCAGAAATAACGTTTTCATAACATTATAGCATAACATTCTTAGAACATATTTGTTGTTAGCTGGGTCAGTTGTCTTTGTTGTGCACGAGGCAGCTGTACTTTCTCTTTTTGTTCTCTCTAGTAAAATAAAGGATCAATGTTTACTTCCTAAACCCAGCTCTCTTTACGAGGCCCTGATGGCTTTCTGTTCAGTGCTGCTCTGGATAAAAGCTCCAGACTGCTGCTTTTGTAGAGCAGTGAATTTCCCCGTCATCATTTGGTATTCTGCTTACTGCGGCCGAAAGAATCACACACACACACACACACACACACACACACACACACACACACACACACACACACACACACACACACAGAGAGAGAGAGAGAGAGAGAGAGAGACACAATCTCAGCCGTCAATGGGTGTCCACGCAACACTGACTCCATCAGGACGGGATCTCATGGCGCTTTACAGTGCGATCAAAAAAGCAATTATATTATTCAAAGGGATTTACCATTTCCATGATGGGAGAAGGGTGTCAACTTTGGGCTTTTCTAAAAGGGGTAGAGTTCAATCAATCCGATCAATACCTCAGGTTTCCCAGGCCTTTCATCAAACGGGTAAGAGCTGCTCTCACACTGCTGGTTTATCTTTCCTTGTTGGCAAATGTAAATCAATGTGTGTGCGAGGAAACGTCCAGTGGAACGGTCCTAACCGCACCGCCGTCGTTCACTCGTATCTGAACGCTTTCCGCGTTGCCCTAAAAGACCCCGCCGTATGAAATCGATCAGTTCTTGCCAGTATTGAGTATCGGCTTACACCTTCAGTAATTAATGAGGAGCTCAAAGACCAGCCTGTTTCATCACCCTATATACTGTATTCAATCAGATGTACTGGAATTTTATTTAAAGTATAAAAATTCCTAAAGGAATGCTAGTGATGTTTAATGGAATAATTTGGTAGCACTACCAAATACATCAAATAAAAATCTATTAAAATGTACTAATCTTTTTTTAATTGCACTGGAGGAACTGAAATTTGAACAAAAAAAAATTATAATAATAAAATGAAAAATGTAATCTCTGTTTGTTGTGAAAAACATTAAGCAAATGCATGGAGATTTACAAAAAACAACAACAATAATACATAAACTAAAAATACAATTGCTAATAATTGCTAATGGAATGTGTATCATAACATGGAAACAATACTAAAATAAATAAATAAATAAATCAAATAAAAAATACACTAAGATGCTTCAAGATTCTTTATGGATTCTTCAACAATTCTTATGTGCAATAAAAACAAATTGGTCAAGAAAATAAATCAGATGGTATTTGGCCATATTATTATTATTATTTTTTTTTTTTTGTGAATTTTCAGCAATTATATTATAATATATTAATGTATTGACTATTGATAGACCCAATAAATCTCATTTGTCCTTTTAGGACTGGATCCAAATACCATTAGCATTCCTGAAGGATTTTTTGACCTTTAAATGTATTTATATTCACTGATATCATCTAAAATCAGTGCCACATTTTTACATCTGTTTCAAGTGACTAACTCTGGCTCCGTACATATTTTTCTATCACCTGGAAAAATAGCGCAACAAAAACAAAGACAAATGTTTTTTAGCAGCAGGAACACACACGTTAAACATATTAACATCAGCCCACACGGCCTACATGACGTCAGCGGATACGGAAAGTCTTTTCAAAGTTAGAGCACAGCATTACATTTTACTGCAATAACATGCACTGATGAATCACTGACTCTAAAACCGGGAACGGAAATTTGCATTAAGATGGCAGATTTCACTTTGACTGCAGTCTTCACATCACACACAGTAGTTTTACTCTGCCAGTTCTCTCTGTACAGTACATTATGTGCCATGACTTCACAAAAACAACCGCTCTCTGATCACCACTGAATTATACATGCACATGCAGCTGAAGCTCATTTCTGAAGACAAACGCAGAAAACCCTGAGATCAGATGGTTTGTGTGATCTTAAAAATGCAAGAAAAATCCATACTGAGAATTAGTGATGGGTTGAGTGCAGATATCTAGAGAGAGATTTACACAAACTCTTATTTTACAATATTTACACAAAATGTATTGACTAGGCTGTCGGTATATATCAGGATTATTATAGTTAACTGAAACTAAAACTAAAACCATTAAAACATTTTGTTACTTGAAATAAAATAAAACCTAAAAACATAAACCTATTTTATTTCAGCAAGTTGCCAAAAACACTTAAATGGCAAAAACACACAAGAAAATTACTGAAACATTAAATTACTAAAACATTAAATAATGAAAACAACAAATAAAACCTTTAATTCAAAATATTAATAAAAACTATAATAGTATCTCAATATACTAAAATAACACTGATATGATATTTTGATATATAAATATATTGATATATAAATATGATGTATAGATATATATAAAAAAAATATACATCAATTAATCAGCCTGGTTAATATCACTCTATCACTAATTATATGTCAAAGGTTGATTTGAAACTAGTACATGCAAATTTCTGAAACTAGTTTAAATAAAAATGACTCAACTTTTGTTAAAAGCTTAAGCACTTGTAATGCCTTTTGTGAATTCAAGTTGTCACATGCATCTTACAGTCCTCAGATTTGCATGAGGGAGAAAAAGCGAGAGATACAGTACAAAGAAAGAGAGAAATGGAGAGCGAGGGGGGAGGTGGGTGACATCAGATCAATATTTCGCCACAAAACACGATCAGTAATGATGTTTTCACTTGTTCGCTGAAACCTCCCCATAACAGATGAGAGAAATCACTTTTTTAAAATTCGGCTAGTGTTTCATACTCTCACTGTCGTGTGATCTCTCGTGCGAACGCCAAGACGCTCAAATGCTTCCGATCTCAATATCAACCATTTTCTAAGCACACGCTCTTCTGGAAGTGGCCTGTGTGTGTGTGTGTGTGTGTGTGTGTGTGAGTGTGTGTTAGAGCGAGAGGACGTGCTAAATGCATTATGCTGTAGTCTTGCACTTAGCTGTGTCATTCTATGCATGTGCGGATATCCTTAATGTGAAGACTGGACACCTCGCCGAGAGATGGAGGAGGGGAAGCGAAACTGAGAGAGAGAGAGAGAGACATAGTCATGTGTTCTCTGCAGTGGATCATCTCGCTTTGGCCAGAACTAAATACAGTAACCCCAAAATCATTTCTTCACATGCATCACAATTAGGGTTGCAAAAAGGTGACACATTTCCAGTAAATTTCGGAAACATTCCAGAAATTTTGGAAACTTTCCAGGATTTTTTGGAATATTCCAGGGATTTTTGGAAACTTTCCGGAAATTTACAGGACATTTGCCACCCCTTTGCAACCCTAATCACAATTATAAAGATATCAAGTATATATGTGCATGTATGAAATATTACAGGATCTGTTCTCCATTAAATGTCTTTTAATCTACTGGTGTTTTGGTGATTTTAGAACTATTGTTTTATCATTTCAAACCGTACCGTTAAGTATTTTGTTTGTAAATTGTGTTTGTGCATCTTTCTTTACAAATAAACAACACTTGCTATTATATTTGATATCTAATGCAATGACATTCAGACGATTTTAGTTGATTTTCAGTTGATTAATCACAGTACATTAAGACAATTGTTTTGTATTAAATGTTTCTAATATGTTTAAACATGCAAGTGAGGCGGTATGTAATTAAAATTGCACTCATTTGCAAGTAATTCCAGAAAATAAATCTGAATGCTGGATAAAGCCAGGTTCAAAATTCTTGTTTGATTTTGTTGATATATTAGTGTTAAAAGTTTTTATAGAGTGGATTTTGGATATCTCTTTTTATCGCTCCAAAAATCTGAAAATACTGTCAACAGTCAGAATACATTTTTGCCATGTTTTTATGAATAAAATGTTATATAAATCAGTGTGAATGATATATGAACAAACCCTTCAGTAAAATCCTTCAGAATATAGACAGGAATAAAACTGTAAAGTTTGGTGTATGTAAGTGCTGCTGAAGTGGAGAAAGAAACTCATGGCTTTTAAAAATATGCATTTTAACCATGTTTTTAGATATAAAATGTTATATAAATCAGTGTGAATTATATATGAGCAAACCCCTCAGTAAAATCCTTCAGAATATAGAGAGGAATAAAACTGTAAAGTTTGGTGTATGTAAGTGCTGCTGAAGTGGAGAAAAAACTTTAAAGATATGTATTGAAATTGAAATCTACAGACGCAAATAGATAAAGTGCAATAAAATTAAAACTTAAATGTGTATCTTGGATGTTTTCTTTCCATTGTCTGAAAGAAGATATGTTATGGAAGCAAAACAGCCCAAAATCTCAAAAATGACCAGTACATGGAAAGGAAAAAAAAAACTGGTTTTGCCTGTAGTGTCCAGATACTTTCCGAGTTACTGTATCTCTTAATCTCCATGAGGAACAGAACAAATGTTCTCTGATCAAGTGAATAAAAGGTCAGAGTTCATCTAGGTCTGAAATGATGACATCAGCGGTTCAAAGGTTTGTTACCAGACAGAAACATCAGCACACTGATAGAGCCTATCAGAACGCTCACAAACGGTGTGTTGAAACAATGCTGATGAGGTAACACTCGTCAACAACATCAGCCAACGATTCAATCAGCTTCACAAACACACTGAATGCTTACAAATGCACAAAAGTGCCACAGATAAATAAGCAACACTGATTACTTAGAAAGGTATTTTTGTTCATATCATATCTTTGTTTGGCAAGAAACAACCTGTCTTAAGAGTACACAAATCCTGATTGCATCACATCCTAAAATGAAGATTCTGTCATTATTTATACAACCTTCATGCCAATCCAAACCCATAAGACTTTTTCATCCTTAAAACATAAAAGCAGATATGCATGCAGCTCTTTTCCAAACAAAAAGAGTAAAAGACATTTACTGTCTCCATTTAACAGCTCCAGTAATAACCAGAAACACTCTAAATCATACCATCATATGAACGTTTTTATAGTACTTCATGGCTTTCTGGAGCTTGACAGATATGACTATGAACTGTTGTAAGCAAAAGAGTTTCATAAAGATTCAGGATTTCTCCTTTTGCATTATAAGGAAATTATTCCTGAAGTTTAGGAATGGGTTTGATTACCAGGGAATGCAATGCAATGATCTGCCAAATGCATAAATATAAATGCACAAAATTATAGCAAATGTGTTTGGAATGACATGTAGATGAATAAATTATGGCAGAAGTTGTTATCTGTTCCTCTAACAAAAGCTCTATTTAAAAGAACATAAGATCCAACTGTAAATAATGGCTGTGTTTTATTAGGTAAGCTCTTATCAGCTTCGGTCCTCTAGAAAAGCAAACATGAACCTTTCTCTTTCCTCATAGCTGAAGTTAAAATTTGCCTATTCTTTCTGCAGACTTAGAGACGATGAATAAACTGAAGAATAAACTTTTTACATGGTTTACATGGAATAAACTTTATCATGCTGCACACACAAGGCAATTAATATCATTCATCTGTGGATGACTAACATGAAAAGTATAAAACCCAAATAAAAAGAAAAACTGACAGACCAATGAATCCCCCACAGACTCGCTCCATAAAAACATGTTTTCGCTCACCGTTCGCTTACTGACAGCAGCATCACGGGCCGTTTTGTGGGGCTGAGAGACCAAAAACTTTGCCCTTTGCTCAGGCCGGTGCTGACGGCGATCCCCCAATCACGAGACATTTCAGCCTGACACAGAGATAATCACATCACTTCACCTCAAAACTAAAAAACAACCTGCTACTGCATGAATGCACGCTTCAGAGATCTGTGCTAGAAGATACATATGAGGAGGAAAATATCTGGGATTTAAACATGGAAATACAGTTTTAGGATTTTGACAATTTTAAAACAAAGCAGTTCTGACATAAAATGTAATGTTTATTAAAAATTATTATGCCGGTATAATTTGCAATGACAAATGTTGAATTAATTTAGAATTTAGAAGCATTTTTAGACTTTTAGCCCCAATGTACTGTATATTAGCTGAATATCATTGGACTGATTAAAACAGGACTAAAGGAAATATGTGGCAAAAATGTAAGACTTATACAATTAAAATCTTTTTCAAATGATCTGAACTGTTCAGAGAGCAAAAGATGAGAATAGAAATAAATAGAAATAAAAACACCAAACCATAGAGAATATTAATGTCTCTAGAATACAGATCTGTGTGAGTTTGAACCACAATTAAACATATTCAAAGTCTACCTAATTTAGATAATTTAATGTCTAGAATAATAAAGCATAATTGGTAAAACTTTACAATAGTTAATGCATGAACTAACAGTGTGCAATATTTTTTACAACATTTATTAATCTTTGTTTTTCTTTTTGTTCGTGTTATTTCAGAGTGCGTTAACTAATGTTAACAAACACGAAAAGTGTTTGTAAATGTTTAAATTAAGTGCTGCAGAAGTATTGTTCATTCTTAGTTCATGTTAACTAATGTTAACAAATGAAGTAAGGTGTCAATCTTAACAACATAACAGGCAATGCTGTTTTTTCATAATATGATGCTAGGACATCTTCCATAAGATTGGAATAGACTGTGGAAAAGCAGCTTGACCACAAAAACAAGAGTAGGCTATCTGATAAATCAGTCGGCCAATCATATTTCTGCCGGGATTATTTCACTCTCTTGGCCCGTGTTCCACACTTATTGGGTTGAGGAGAGAATCTCATCACTAAAAGGTCCCTCAAAGCACCGCAAAGCCATTATAATTATCTGGATTCGCAAGACACACGCTTCGCCTGGTCTTTGTGTGAAGGTCACCAAGCGCATCCTTTTAAAGCCGGCCTCTTCCACACAGAGCCAGAGTGATTAAACATCCTGCTAAAATCCTCTGGAAAACATCTACGCTTGGCTATGCGTTGATTCCGCGTCTCATCCGGGCGGCTTCATCAGCTTTAATGATCCTTTTAAACAAGCAAGGCGAGTGCGGCTCAGAATAGCCCGCCAGGAGTCTTTTTAGCACGGAGTCAGTCGGCTTGCTGGGAATGTTCTTCCAGCGTCAGCTTTACTGGAACAAGTCCGGATCGGGTTCCAGATCAATGCGAACTGGGTGCACACGTTTATGTTATTGTTGCCAACATTAATGCCCTTTTAATCTTTAAAAGATTACCCGGATCGATCCGCCGTCGTTCAGCAACACATATTTGTTTGAGAAAGTGACATAACTCACACACATTACCGAACGACAGGACGAAAATAAACAGCAGAGCTGGCCTGGGATTTTGATCTCTTTGTCCTGGTTCTGCCCTTTGACAAGTGCAGAAAACAACACACCGACAACATGATGCCTGATTGGCCCAGCGTTAAAAATATGCTAATCTTGCTGATATGTAGCCTATATATATATATATCTTTGCTTTAATTTTTCATTAAAATCTTAAAGTCATTCATACATCTGATTACACAACCTAATCATAACAGAATACATATAGATATTCTAACTAGTCACTGACCGATATATCGGCCAGGCCAGGTCATTTGGAGTCTACTAAGCACTACAAAATTGATAGTGCGCAATTGCTATTTTCAAGAGAATTTCATATTATGCAATAAAAATGTATAATTTCACAAGGATTTAAATTTGCATATACATCTGCATTGTCACTGACATCATCATCGGCCAACATGTTCTCTAGATATCGGTATCGCATTGAACATTAAAAACCCATATCGGCCGACCGCTTCTGTAATATACTGTGCTGTCCAAATATATGACGTTGATAATTTAGTATTTTTTCATGCAAATGTGGAAATAAATAATATTTTACAATGGTGTCCAAATGGCACAGACCACACTGAAAATTTAGTATTTTTTTCATGCAAACATGAAAATAAATCAAAATATACAATGGTGTCCAAATGTCTGAGACCACAATTAAAATTTGTGATTTTTTTATATGCAAACCTGGAATTAAATAATATGCACTGGTCTCCAAATGTCCGAGACCTCATCGACAGTCTAGGATATTTTCATGCAAACCTGGAAATAAATAACTTTTGGATGCTAAAAAAATGCAAATGATGTCAAAATGAAGAAAGATTTGAGTTGTTGCAATATTTCTAGGATCAAATGTCAATAAATGTGTGTCGCTGATCATGTGACTCTTGTACAGATGGTCAGATTTCCTAAAGATGCTCAAGATGCTCTTACATGATGGAGAACATTTTTCCATGTTTTTTCCAACTTTTCACTCAGATTGTTTTCTGTCAATATATTTTGTAAATAAATAATTTGTATTAAATTACAAAAATGCATGTGCTCTCAGACTTTCAGACCCCATTGTTTATCTAAAGACATTTCATATCTTCCCTGTCCTGCCCTGTCTGTCTTCAATTGGAAAGTGAAATAGTCATTGCAGAAGCCCAAATCAGAAGAGACGTCTCTCAGAATGCGGTCTGGCATGGGTTGGTGGTATATTTATCCATCTCCAGTGCTCTTATTTACGGGCCGGGACCCCGTGTTCCTCCAGCACTGGCTCTTTTTCAATCTCCTCTGTCCTGATTCGTATAACAGCGCTTGTCCCCTTTGATCATTTACTTAATAAAGTTGTTTGTCTGTGGCGGACGGCACAGGCCGAGGTTTGTCTCGATGGCTGATTGCCTGCACCGTGTGACTGGAATGAGGTCCAGTCAGACGTCACGTTTGATTTGACTAAATTAATAGTGCAAAGACAGGCTCGTTTTCTCCTGTGACATCAGGCACCAGCACCGCTATGCTTAAAGAAGACGAATAAGTCATTAAATCTGTATGTATACCTTCAAGTATGAGTATACGAAGAGGTTCAGAAATCCTTTTTATTTTTATATTAAATTAGTCATTCTAAATGACATTATCAGCATAACAATTTAAGTAAAACATTTAATTAAATGACTTTAATGTCAAGTTGGACTCTAAAAGTGCAAAACCTGAAGATCATAATTTAAGAACAAACAGCGTCTTCAATCAAAGCAAGAAAATCTGTCCGTCTGTACACTTATTACTTACATTAGTCACCTAAAATAGTGTACAATCAGAAATATTACTTATTATCATAACTACTATATGTATGACATTTTCCACAAGACTTTGTCTATATGCAGTTCAAATACTGTTAAATAGAATATTATCAGATAATATATATTTGGTGATTTTTGGACCCCACTGTAGGCCTATATTAAATTAATTTCTAAGTATCTGAATCTAAAGTCAGTTCAGCATTTTAAAAATAAAGATTTTTTTTACTGGCACTAATGTTTTTTAAATCCATGGAATATTTCATTCGACAAAATCTAAAGGTTCTTTAAAAATTTTAAATGTTCTTCACACTAAGAAAGAACAATTCTTTTAAGAACTAAAGGTTCGTTAGGGAAGCAAAAACAGTTCCTCTGTGGCATCGCTGAGATACAAAATAAAGGTTTTAAAAGGGGTTAAGATTCCAGCTCTGAGTCAACATTTACATGCATTAAATTCAAGCATGAAAACAAAACATGAGTGATTCTCTCTGAGTCAGGCGTTTCTGATGTCACGACGTGCAACTCCTCTATTTTAGCTTCACTGTTTGTGTCTCTTTCACATTCTTTCTCCAAAACGCGGAACAAAAGGCAGGTGCCGGGCTGCACATCTCTGCCTGTTTAACCCAAGACAAGGTGACGTTTTGTGCGTTGAGCTGAGGGTCACGCAGAGATTCCTATCAATAATTCATCGAGCCACCGCAGCCTCTGGTCTTCTTTTCAATTCCCCTGCAGATCACATAATACCTTCCCCCCAACCCAAAGCCATCTGTGAAACCAGAGCCCTGCAGGGAAACAGCATTAAAGCGCCTACGCCAACATCTCAAAGCACAGTTCTGCTTAAAATCGCATTCTTGATGAAAGAAAATGCATTTGTTTGCTTGGCAAAACCATCACCTTCTGTGGCTGCTCATACAGTGCATTTCATTAGCTGAATGCATGATATTCAAAGAATCGATGATGGCATGTTTTGATAAAGATGCTCATGTTTTGGTATGTGATTTAACAGCTCAAACGCACGCTCCTTCTCCAAATCTTTTGTTGACAGTCAAATGCATAGTTCTTTAAGCAAAAGATGTACAGTTTGTGTGTTTTCCTCAGCAGAAGTTAATGCACAGGCTCGCGCAGGTGCTGCACAATGCATGAGGCATCAGAGCTGTCCATTATTTCAGTGAATAATTGTGCATCACCCTACAAATTAAAAATCGATACGGACCAAGCTTTTATTTTAATGCACTGATAGGATGCTATTCAACAACAGGACACCGTCTCTGACACCTCAAACGCCAAACTGCAAAATTCAAGTCTTGCTTTTTCTTCAGCCGAACAAAGGAAAAGGGGTCCTGCACCGCCCATCGCTAGAGGGGGCAACAAGCCTGATGTAGAGGGGCTTGTAATTACCAACACATCCCTATTCAGCACCTCTGAAAGCGTTTTTTTTTTCACCGAGATTGAAACGGCTCTTACACAGCATGCACTTGCACCATTTTTTAGATGTTTTAAAGTAAATAAACAATAGAAAGAAAAAAACTAACAAGTGGTGGTGCAATAGAGTGTTTCACTCAGGACGCTTGTAAAATGAATTAAAATCGCGCACAATTAAGGTTCGCACGCGCCCTAAAGTCTAAACGGACACAGGAGATGTTCAAAAGCAGATACCTTGTCTTACCTGCAAGCCGAAGGGCCGACATCCTCTGAAACTCGGGCTCCTGTAACCACTTCCACATGCGGCGAAAGGTTTCGCGGCCGGACTTGAGTTTACTCCAGGGTTTGGGGTTCCGCAGCAGGTCGGAGAGCGTGCCCTGCGAGCGGCACAGCACCCGCTGCGCGAAGATGGCCTGCGGGATGCTGTAGCGCTTGAGCTCGGCCGTGATGCGCTGCGCTACTTCCCTCGTGTTGATCTCTTCCAGCTGACCCGAGCCGGAGCCCGGCGCTCCAGAGGAGGAGGAGGAGGAGAGCGGTCTGTCCCGGTTGGAAGCCAACACGGGCCCGTGGGATTGAGGGTGGCCCGGGTGCCCGCCATGGTGCATCCCGTTGAGGTGCGGCATCATGCCCGCCGCGGGGCCACCGAGGCCTCTGGAGAGGTGCTGGTCCCCTCTGGCCAGCATGGCAGTGTGCGCGTCGAAGTTGGAGCTCAGCATCTTGTCGTGGCTGTGCGCGCCGTAGTTGTGGAGCGTCTGCTGCGCGTTGTGGATGGAGCCCAAGCCGTTGCCCAGAGGGGACAAACTCTGCCCCATCCCGCTCATGTCTTTGTGGTAGGGGCTGTAGAGGTTGTTCATGGCTGGTAGAGTCCTCTCGTCCCGCATGAGGGTGAAGCTGCCGCTCACGTTCCCAGAGAGACGCTGGTGGTGGTGATGGTGGTGATGGTGCGGATGGTGGAATTTGTCGGACACGGTGGAAATCGGCGGCAGGGGCTGCAGAGGGGTCAGCGTGGTGTAGGTACCGCTCATCCCGGATGGGGAGGTGTCGCACGGCATGCTCATGGCGTGATGGAGCGGCAGCGACAGCTCGGGACGGTACTCTCCTCCACCGCCGCCGTCCAGAATCGAAGCCATACTGGAGACCATCGCGGAGCGCGACGGCGCCACGGTCAGATCCTGGTGTATCCGCAAGGAAGCCCCCGGGTTGCGGTTGTGATGGGGGCTGTGGCCGCTCATCAAGTCCTGCTCAAGGCTTACACCGTGTAGGCTGCAAATGTCCATTGTCATCTCCGGGTTCATGGCGTACGCATCCAAATCCTTGGCCAGGCATCGATAGGCGTTATAGGCAGTCTTCATTCAGTCCATTGATTTATGCCCAGCTTTGTGCCAGGGATGGGTTTCTCTCCGTATTTGTTTTTATTTATTTGATTTTTTTTCCTCTCCGAAGGCCTCTCGGGTTTTTTTTCTCCCTTTTTTAATAAATAAAAAACACCGACCTCTATCAGACGGGCCAGTGCTGATTTCTCCCCATGTCCGAGCCCTCTACTCCTCCTGCGTCTTCTGTTTGGGCAGCTTGAGGTGCTCGGGGTGGGCTTGCTCCGCGCGCACCCGACCCTGCTGAAAGGGGAGGAGATTTCGCCTTGATTGACGCGCCGGCGGTGCAATCGCGTTCCTCGCGCGCGAGCCTGTGGCCAGTCGCTGACGCTTCCACGAGACCGTTCGGAGTCGCTGCCTTTGCATCTGGAATCTCGCGTCAGAGGGTCGCTTCACCGGCGCAGCAAACGGATCGTTTATCCGGCTCATCCTCTACAAAACAACGCAAAAATATAACCACATGAACAGGTATATTCAAAATCCTGCAATTCAACTGTACAACCTCCGGAAAAAAGAACATCTTTGTACCTTATTTACCCCTAAACACCACATATTAGTACCTAAAGTGTACACATTTTGGAAAACTAAAAAAAAAAATTGAGTGCAAAATAGAATTTTCAAGTCACATTCTAATGTTCTATTTATACTCTTCATTGTGCCTATGGGAAAATTAGTGTATATTTTTGTTTTTATATGCCTTTCCTTCTATCTATCTATCTATCTATCTATCTATCTATCTATCTATCTATCTATCTATATATATAACAGTCAGATTTCATAATTTTAAACACTGAAGAACTGTACATATGCTTAAATATCAAAAGTATGTCCGCGTCTTCTGCGAATCTAACACTTCCTCATTACACACGTTACATTAATATTTAAAAGATTAATTATGCATATTAATTCTGGGGCCTGTAAATATAAATGCACAAACAGTAAATACGAGCCGATCATTCTCTCAAATTTTGCGAGGCTTCATTGTTTCCAAACACACATTTACACCGTGCAGTGCAAGTCTTCTAGACAAACAAAAAAAGCATACTTTGTAATTTTAGTAAGCATGTTCGTTTTAAACCTCAAACCCTATCCTTCTCGCAAGAGTTACTCTAAATCGATCAATCCACTTGCACAGTAACTTCTTTCACGCGCAGTGTGGCTTGCAGTGATTCAGAAGGAACAGATTTCTCGAATGCCGGTTGCTATTTTGTTTGGAGGATGCGCAGATGTCGCTTTTGTTTAAAGCGACTGTAATTAAGGATGAGCGACAGAAGTCTGAAAAGCGTGACCTATTTTTCTTTTGATCAGCTGTCAGAGGAGGAGCAGGAGGTGCAGGGGGCCCAGTGTCCTCCACAAGCCTCTCCCCGGTCTTTCAGCTGCCACAAATTGAGGAAAAGTGTCTGTATACCTGCCGAGATTCAGTGTCGGACACACACGAGTTTGATTCGTGCTCTGGTGTTCTGCGAGAGCTTTGTGCTGCTTTGCTTTCGGCACACTAATGCGAAGAATCACTGACTGAAAAAGGCCCTTTTTCATGTCAAAGAAAATCGATATTTGAAAGAGAGAGAGAAACAGAGAGAGAGTTCCAACGTGGAATTTGTTTTCTTTCTAAATACATATAATAGTCTAAACCTCAAGCTCACTTTACCAGCTTTAAACTCAAACGCAAATCCACAAACGTCCAGTCTTATAAAAGAACGGGTTTTATTATACTAGTTCCATTTAGAAGAGTTTGTGTTTTTATTATATATTATTTAACAGTACTTTTTTAATTACGCTTTTATAGAACCTAAAAACACTTTTTTTTTTACATCTAGACAAAAATCACCAAAGCGCATGAAGACAGAAAATATGCCTATTACATGTTCTGTAAAATATTTTCTAAGAAAGAAAGAAAAAGAGAGAAAAAAGCCAAAATTGCCAAAACTTTCTGAGCCACTTTAATTTGATTAATAGAGTAAATCTGATTCATGAAATTGGAAAATGGAGTAGAAATTATTATTTAAAAAAAAAATGTTTTTCATAGTTAAATGGCTAGAAACAGATGATGAACACATTTTTTGCTAATAGTCAATTCATATTTACAGGCCTATGCAGACAAACCCAAAATGATCAAATATTAGCCTGTCAGTGTATGACAAAAATGATAATTAATAAAATGTTTATCAACATACACCTAATAAAACAGTTCAAAGTGAAAAAAAAAAGAAAATCTGGTGCTATTTAAACCTATTTTCTTAATAGTTTAGGTTATTTAAAATGCAAAACGATTTATTTCTGTGAAATCTGATCTGATGATTGCTGATTGCAGTATCAAGCTGATAAATAACTACTCTGATTAATGTTTGTGCTTCACACAATAAAACACTGAAACTAACAAAAAGCATGAATTTAGATTAGGCTTACTGTAACAAAACGCGTTGGTTTCAGGGCAACCGTACAGTTGTGATGAGATTAACTCATCTTGTGTTCATCTGAATGGATTAGGTGTAGCCTAAATGAAACACACTTCAGTTTGTTATTATATGATGATCATGATGCATAAGTTCTTCTTTCAAGCTAAAAGCTGAAGAGGCCCGAGTTTCTGTCGCTCTCCGGCCATCTGCTGTGTAAGTGCAGCACTATTGATCAGAATCAATGCGCCTCGGACCCCGTGATGCTGCTGATGCGTCTGAATTATGTCTTATACGAACTGAAAAATTCAACCAGTGTTTTTGCTATTAAAGCCGTTTAATATTTTTATTGCGGCGCAGCTGCAAATATGACAACACACTGTTTGGTTTCGGCGAACATAAAATGTTAACCTTCTGTAATAAAACACTTTTTGGTTGTATTTTTTTACTTGTGCAGTCGTGAGGTTTGTTTTCTGATATTCTCGATCATTTGTGCATATTTAAAATGTGATTTACTTGAGTGGACAGCATGAAGAAACATGTGCAGCCTTTATCAAATGATAAATGAGATTTTTAGAGAAGCATGTCATTATACATTATTTTTCTCATTCTGGGATTTTTTTTTTCTTTCTTTTTACAAAATAGGCCTATCAATATAACAATAACTGATGTCAAGCAAAACAATAAAAACCTGGTCAGTGTTTTATAAAATGATTATTGTTTTACGATGTATTATTTGTTGCATATTAGTATTATGTGAAATTTTACTTTAAAATGCAGATGATTTTAATGCAAAATAAACGTCCAGCATCTCAAGGGGCCTCCACATCTGTAGATATAGACAAAACTAAACTAAAACAAGAGATTTGAAAGTGCTGTGGTGAGTTTATATGTCAGAAAGACTTTCAGAAAACGTCACAGGTTCACACACACACACACACACACACACACACACACACACTGGTTTGCATTTCTATCTTTTGCTCAGGACCACAGAAACAGTGTTCTGTACAATCATGTTTATGTCACTGCTGATTGGCATCAGATAGTCTGAGATGACAAACCAAATCATATTCATTTACTGAATAATCCCAGAGCCTAAATTAAACAGCTTCTAATCAACAAAAAAATCAGTTTTTGTTCTTTGCAGCCAGCAGACCACTCTCACTGTTCACATTTAATCTATTATATAAAATGCAAAATCCTTTCCATTGCATATCTTACAGCAAAAGCTTTTGTTTAGCTACATTTGACATTATTATTATTATTATCATAAATATTATAGTACCATTAATTTACAGAGACGTTTGGAGTCTCAAAATCATCATGAATTATAAAAGAAGAAAATGTGCAAAACCTTCAGGAACAGAGAAAGGAAAGCGAATGTGCTGCTTTTCCTTTTTCCTCCCAAATTGATTTTCTATGAATCACGAACACAAGAAACACAAAACGGCAGAAATGTGCAGCGCAAAAATGAAATGACACTAACCAAGCCTCCGCTTTAACACAAGACTTAGACAAAGAACCTGTCCTGTACTGTAAGAGGACGACGCTCGTCTGTCTGTCTGCAGGTCTGTGCTGAAACACAGAGAAAAGACAGTATAGAGATGAATGCTATTCTACAGATCTGACGGCACTGAAAAATCACTGCAGGTTTGACCTGAAACAACCGTTTCTGATCCTAAACTTACAGACAAAAACATTGTCTATTCATTGGTCAGTTTTGAGATTTTGGGCTATTTAGCTTTTCATAAAATGTTTTGTTCAGACTAGTGGAAGGAAAATATCCAAAATACACATTTAAATGTGTATTTGACTGCGCTTTATCTATCTGCGTCTGTAGATTTCAATTACAATCCATATCTTTTTATTTCTCTCTATATTCTGAAGGTTTGTTCATATTTCATTCACACTGATTTATACAACATTTTCTTTCTAAAAACATGGTCAAACTGCATTTGTTTTCTGTCTGTTGACAGCATTTTCTGATTTATGATAAAAAGAGAAATCCATAATCCCTCTATAAAACCTCAAAATCAAACAAGAATTTTGAACCAGACTTTATGCATTGTTTAGATTTATCTTTTGGAAATTTGTGCAAATTAGTGCGTATTTAATTAGACAATGCCTGATTTACATACTTATAACATTTCAGAAAGATGGTGATACAAAAAGTGTGTGCAATTCTTAATGCAATCAATCAACTGGGGAAGTATGCTGATGTCCGTTAGTTAACATTTTATGCATTAAAAATTACTTTCAGTACAGTAACTTACAGTCAGGTGAATTCAGTCAAATCAATTTTGTTAATTTACTTGAAAAGTTAAACGATATCACAAAGTAAAATTGGTAACACTGGTAACAACAACGTTTGATTTTAATAATGCATTAGTAAATGTTGAAATGAACATTAACTAAGATTATTAAATGCTGTAGAAGTATTGTTCATGCTTAGTTCATGTTAACAAATACAGTTAACTAATGAACCTTATTGTAAAGTGTTACTGTAAATTTTAAGCTATTTATAGCTAGAAACACAACTGTATTTATTATTATTATTATTATAAATGTCCATTTAAAAAAAAAAACACCAAAAACAGTCAATAACCTAAAAATACACATAAAAACCACTGGTGCATAGAATAAAAAATAAAAAAAAAATCTAAATTTTCTGCAAACAGTAAGTGAAAGAGCTAAAGCACAGATGCCCAAAACAGAGCCGTGATGACATTTATTTATTTATTTTCTTTTTCTTTTTAATGTTATTAACACACTACGTGTACAGCACTTACATATCATTGCTCTTTTGTTGGTTTGATTGCTTCAGTTTGTAAGTCGCTTTGGATAAAAGCATCTGCTAAATGACTAATTGTAAATTTATTTTTTATTTTTTTGCACTGATATGTAAAACACAATATAAGTGAATTTGATTAAAAAATACTTAAAAAAATGTTATTTCAATTTTAGTCGAATTATTTAAGTTTTTAAAAATGTAACAGATTTTAATATAATATAGTTGAATGTAATGCAACATTTCAATCGAGCTTGATTTTTTTGTACTAAAACGTTTGCGCACCTCTAATCTAAAGAGATGAAGCCGTCATCCTGTTTAAACTTTGACCCCTCTTTTTAGGAACAAAGGTCAAAGGTCAAAGAAGACACGAGAGCCACACGCTCTGACAGCAGGACACAGAAAACAAACTCACTTGAACATAACACTTTTAAACAATGTGTGTTTATCTATATTAACACAGAGAAACTGGTGACTATAGATCTGATCGTGTCTGTGTGTGTGTGTGTGTGTGTGTGTGTGTGCGTGTGAGTATGAGTGCGTGTGTGTGTGTGTGTGTGAGTGTGCATGCGTGCGTGTGTGTGCGTGCGTGCGTGCGAGAGTGTGTGTGTGTGAGTGTCAGTGTGTGTGTGTGTGTGTGTGTGTGTGTGTGTGTGTGAGTGTGAGTGTGTGTGAGTGAGTGTGTGTGTATAACACTTTTAAACAATGTGTGTTTATCTACATTAACACAGAGAAACTGGTGACTATAGATCTAATCGTTTTGTGTTGCCATGTTTTAACGGCGAAGCAATTTCATGTATGCATGAAGTGCATTATGGGATAGGCCATTATGACATTACAATATAAAAAAGGATGTTTTTCCTGTAACGGTGATCAATGTTTCCTCTTCCTCTGCATATGGATTATCAATAACATATCGCCCCTGTTGTTGCTTTTAATTGACGTTTGTGTTTTAAATCATGTTCAGATGAACATTTCTCCTTAAACATCATCCCGCGACGTTCTTTAATGGTGAAGTATTGAACTTTCCTCACCATATAACCCAGATTTATGACAACTGTAAACAAAACATGGCTAAAATTATTGCTTAAGGAATATATCTGACGGCCATTAGACTGTCAATCGCAGCATCCGCCGATAAATCTGTTTTAAGAGCCGGACAGAGAAGAACAAACTGAACACAGACTAAATAAATCAAATTGTTACAATTGTTAATTTGTAACAGTTTAATAACGTGACACACGTCTGATGTCTGAAACGGAAGTTTATTTGTTCGCTCGTCATGGAAACGTCAACAGGAACTTCGTTCTGTGTTTATAATCAAACTGATCACACATTAAAAGAATATGAAAATAACACTCAGTGTTCGCTTCTCTGCTCTGAATTAGTTTCACTTAAAACTCTCTTAAATGATTCTTGTGAAAGTCAAGATCTGACATTACAATCGAAAGACATTCAGAAGACGGAAACAAAGACAGATACAATCAAAAGAAGTCGGTATTATCAAAATAACTGCATTCAACGTTCAAAAAGAGCCCCCAACGATCTCTGGGAGTGTTGTGTTCAATCTGAGAAATTATTTACAGATGATGTCTGTACGGTACAGAACGAAAGAGAGAAGAAAAGATTCCCAACAAGTGTCATGGAAAATACATCAACATGAAAACATCAATGAAAAAAAATATAGAAATAAATCAAATGCAGAAAACGTCCATACAGCATATTGTTTTTCAATAGTTACTTCTCATAGGCTGCATTTATTTGATAAAAAATACTGTAAAATAGTGAAATATTATTACTATTTAAAACAGCTGTTTTCTATGTGAATATCTGTTAAACTGTAATTTATTTCTGTGATGCGCAGCTGCATTTTCAGCATCATTACTCCAGTCTTCAGTGTCACATGATCTTCAGAAATCATTCTAATATGCTGATTTGCTGCTCGAGAAACATTTCTGATTATTATCAATGTTGAAAACACTAATATTTCTGTGGAAACGGTGACACATTTTATTTTTCACGATTCACAGATGAATAGAAAAGTTCAAAAGAACAGCGTTTATTTGAAATTGAAATCTTTTCTAACATTATAAATGTCTTTACTGTCACTTTTGATCGATTTAATGCATCCTTGATTAATAAAAGTATTAATTTCTTTTTAAAAACGTTCCTGAACCCAAACTTTATATATATATATATATAAAACTCAAGATATCAAAACATAACATTGTTGCTCTGGAGCATTAATATTAGTGTGAGCAATAATATCACAATTAAGTTTGGATGTGAACACTTTTACAATGTTTTGCATACTTTTCAAATTAATTTGTATTACTATTTCATAATAATGTCTTTACCGCCACTTTTGATCAATTTAACGCATCCTTGTCTGAACATAAGTATTAATTTCTTAAAAAAGCAGTTATATACACACACACGAAATCATCAAAACATAACATTCTTGAAATAATACTATTAGAGAAATAACATCACTACAAAGTTTGGATGTGAAGGCTTTTATATTTTGGAAAACATTTTTAAAATGTTTTTTGCATACTTTTAAAATGTATTTTAGAGTGAAAACAAAAACTTTGCATGGGAAGAAGAAATCATGATCCGCTCTTTGGTAAAAGTTGTTCAGACTGTTTTTGGGTGTTAAATACGGTGGCCGAGAGAGCTCAACGCGCTGCAACTTAAGAAAACACATGCAAGTTAAAGGCTCTTAACATTCATTTGCTTTTTAGCAAAAACGTGATGATTTTACACTTCTCTATGTTTCTAAGTATATGCATCACACACTGAAAAAGAAACGACTCTAAGGATTTGCATTTGCATTTTAGCCCAAACAGTGGTCAATATAATGTATAATTTATGCTGGATAACTATAAAACATAATTAAACGCAATACAAATAATGATTATAAAGAAGCTTCTGCTGCGTTTCATTGAATGAAGTTTCAGAAACTTCTGCATTCGGTTCAGTCTTACCCATACGGCAAAAAATAAATTTTTTTCTGGACAAAATACATTTTAAATGTATGCTAAATATGTTGTAAACAGCGAAGCACAATGAGATATATTTTTGAAATTGAAAATATGCTTACTTTTAATTTTTTTAATTAAAATGTTATAGAGAACAAATAAAGTTTTCATCATGGAGGGCAAAATATATTTTTAAATGCATTTTAAAAATATATATATACACTTTTAAAATATATTTTCAAAAATATAACAAAAATGGCCAAAACATATATGTATTTTGGTAGAAAATATATTTAGGTAAATATATTTTGAAACATATTAGCACGTATATTTTTTTGCCATTTTTTAAATATTTTTAAATATATTTAAAAATACGTTTAAAAATATATTTTTGGCCGTATGGGAATAGGATAGGAAACAAACAACTCTAGCGTATTCTTTAGCAATACATATATAATGTTTTTATATTATCATCTATAAAACAAAATGCTGCAAGAGAGGAATAAATGTTAAAGACGACGTGACACCTGGTTTTCAGCACGCACAGAAATAATAAACATTCATGAACACATGAATCACACATAAAATGGCATCATTCATAAACTATATTATATGTAAAGTAAACACTGATATTTCTGCAGCCCTCACGAGCCAATCACAGCATCTCCTTGAGGAAGCCCCGCCCATCTGATTGATTGACACAGGCTGTGTCCAATTAAACGCTCTGATTAGTAGACTTAACCATGTGTGTGTATATAATAATTCAACAACATAAGCTAGTAATCCAGCCTTGACTCGGCATGCAGAAAATAAGTGCCGTCTTTGCCCTTCTATTTACAAAACTAGACTTTCTGAAGAAAAACGTGACAAAAGTCGTGTTGTGCATCATTGCCAGGGTGTTTCTAAGCGGTTGCTAGGGTGTTGTCAATGGTTGCTAGGTGGTTATTTACTCAAGTCCACCTTATCTTCTGGTCTGTAGATAAATACTCAAAAGAACAGCATTATATTCAGTAATATTTGCATTATATTCCAGTTATATTGTAAAATGATGCTGTTTTGATCAATTGAATTGATAAAAGCTTTGAGCAGATACAGCTTTACAAGAATATTTCATTCCTTAACATTAGTTAATCGTATTAGTTAACATGGACTAACAATAATACATTACTAAAATCAAATGAATTAATAATACTAATAGTAATAATTTTATTTAACAGACATGCCCATACAGCAAAGAACAAAACTATTTATTTTCTGGCTAAATATATATGTTGTAAACAGTGAAACTCAATAAAATATATTTTTGAAAATTAAAATATATATATATGCTTAGTTTCAACCTTCATATACCAAAATATATTTCAAAATGTATTTTAGGGTCAAAAAATACATTTGCAAATATATTTCCATTCGATCAATTCAAATGTTCAAACGTGTTATAGACAACAATTAAAGTTTTTCTTTAAACGTATTGTATGTAAATGTATTTTCTTGGACTGAAATATATGGAGGGCAAAATACGGTATATTTAAAAATATATATTTATAGTTTTAAAATATACTTTCTAAAAATGGCCCAAAAAAATATATATATTTTTGGCCATTTTTTTGTATATTTTAAAATATATTTAAAATTAATTAATTAATTGATTGATTGATAAATTTTTACGTAAATATATTTTGAAATTATTATTATTATTTGGCCATTTTTTGGTATATTTTGAAATATATTTTTTAAATATTTATTTTTTTTGCCGTATGGATGAGCTAACATTAACCAACAATGAACATTTGAATTTTTATTAACTAAGGCTAAAAAATCCTGTAGCGAATGTGTTAGTTGATGTTAGTTAATGCATTAACTAATGTTACCTTATTGTAAAGTGTCACCAACTTTCCCTTCGATCGCTGATCACCTCGATACTAACACTGATATCATTAGTTACCAATAACACCACTGAGCTCATGTCGACAGTTGTAGAAATAAAATCCACAGCAATCACAACAAGCGTCCATTAGCGGAACCCAACGACCCTGCATCCTGACCGCTGACCCCTGACCCTGACCTCTGACCTCAGGCGCAGTGGGAGAGGCTGAGTTTGAGGACGCCGTCTGCGTGCATCTTGAAGAGCAGTTTGAACTCGGTGGGCAGCTGGTGCGACTCCTGCCACTTGGTGGTGAACTTGGTGCCCTTCTTGTCGTAGTAATGGTAGGGCAGCTCTTTGCCCGTGTTGGGGTCCCAGCCGAAGGGCCAGAATCCGTACAGATGCACCTGTTCACACAGAGACGAGGCCAGCGTGAACATCAGGATCCCTGTGCTCAGACGCTTCGGGGAAAGCTGCTTCGTCTTCCAATACCTGCAGACAGCAAGAGCGGACACTTCTGTTTGTGTCATTTGTGACCCTGGAGCACAAAAGCAGTCATAAGGGTACATTTTTTATATACAAAGATATGTATATATATAAAATACAATTGGAAATAGGATTAACCAAATCAATAAGTGTGTATTAGCTCAGTCTTCAATTCTATTAGTAGATCTGATGAGCATTTGGGTGGATCTTACAAAACCTGTGATTTTGATTTTTGATTTTTTAAGTAATTTATTTATTTATTTATTTTTTGCCTTAAGGTACATATCATAATGTCAACAATATAATTGTTACATATTACAATATAAACCATTAAATATAAAACCTCTTTTTCCATTTATTTTTTTAAATTTTAAACAAGAATAAAAGGCATAATTCTGAAATGATGTCACAATGAAAAAAAAAAGTGAATGGTCCTAAAATAAGGCTTAATTTTCTTATAAAACCTATCTATCTATCTATCTACCTCTCTATCTATCTATCTATCTGTCTGTCTGTCTGTCTACCTCTATCTATCTATCTATCTGTCTGTCTGTCTGTCTATCTATCTGTCTATCTATCTATCCATTCATCCATTCATTCAAACACAAAAACCTTTTTTTTGTAATACATGTGAATTTTTCTAATACCCTTTATAAAATTATATTATTATATTAATAGATTTTATATTTACCAAACAATGAATATAAAACCTCATTATTCATTTATTTATTTTTTCATACATTTTTTGCATTAAAGTAATTATCATATTGTCAGCAACAACTTTTTATTTATTTATTTTATTTTAGTATTATTATTTTGTTTGTTTTTTGAAATATGACCTGGGCATGATTATGTGAGATTTTAGTAATTTAGGTAAAGCCTAACGTCTCAGGCTGATCTCAGCTGTTATATTACCTGTGAACACTGTCACCAAAACCTTTGCCAAACTTCAGCTTTATGTGAATAGTGAATTAAGACAAATATCCTCATATAAAGTTAATGGCTGTAAACCAGCACACACTGAATAGCGTTTACCCAGAAACCCTCGGGAAACAAAACTAATGCGTTTCACCCAAAGTGGCACATGTGTCTGCAGGAAAACAGTGCCAAAACACCCATGAAGGTCATCAGCTCCTGTGTGTGTGTGTGTGTGTGTGTGTGTGTGTGTGTGTGTGTGTGTGTGTGTGTGTTGAGGTGTCTCGCT
>NW_015555881.1:3170871-3172493 GCF_001515605.1 Sinocyclocheilus anshuiensis
AGCTCCTGTGTGTGTGTGTGTGTGTGTGTGTGTGTGTGTGTGTGTGTGTGTGTGTGTGTGTGTTCAGAGGTTTCGCTCAGAGCAAGGTTAGTTCAGCCAGCATCTCTAATTGAGTCACTGAACACAACACTCACTACTGGGGCGACACACGTGTGTGTGTGTGTGTGTGATCGTTTTCTACAGGTCCATTTATTCCATAATATTAACAGGTTTAATTCATACACCTCTTCTATGATGAACACGCCTTAAATTTCTCAATTAAAAATCCTTTTGATCATTTCTAGGTGTTTTAATCATTCTGAGTTTGTAATGATTTTGCAATGAGATTGCAATCATTTTTAATATTGTTATTTATTTATTTAAGACATTTTTAAAGTGTTTAAGAAATTATTTAAGACATAAAAAAACTTAATCAGTTAGTAATAGCTTCTATTTATTTATTTGGTATTCAAAATATTATCAATCATGTTTATAACATCAGGCTGAAAGTCTTTAAAAAAGTCTCGTAATCAGTTTGCAATATTGTTATTTATTTATTTATTAATGAGTTTTGAAAGAGTTTAGGAAATTCCTTTAAAAAAACAACAATTTTGAATCATTTTCTAATACTGTTATTTATTTAAGAGATATTTAAAGGTTTAATATGAGGCTGAAAAAAAAAAAAAACTCAATCAGTTTGCAATCATTTTCTAATATTTATTTATTTGTTTGTTTATTTTCTTATTATTTTTGAAAGAGTTTAAGAAATTCTCAAAAATTAAAAAAATATAAAAATATAAAAAAATAATTAATAAAATTAATAAATTAAAATGTATAAAAAATATAAAAGCAAAAAAATATATATTATTTTTTACTTATTTAAGTACTTATATATAAAGACTTTAGTTTTAAAATATGACAAATTATAATTATTAACATTATAAAAAAAACGTAAACATTTAAAGTCTGTTTTTTATTTCATGCGGTTGTTTGCGCTGTTTGCTGCGACTAAATCTGCGAGCAAACCACAAGTGTCGATGTGATGTGTGCTTATGTGAAAGTGCAATGACAAAATGAAAAAAAAAAGTAAAATGTGATTAGTTTTTCTGAATTGCTAAAACACATTTCTTGAAACCATCACTCATTTTCTCAAAACGTTAAACACAAATCCAAATACTCAAACTAAATTCACGAAACCTCTGACTCTTCCATCAAAATCAAACAATCACTGCAAAACCATTTCACTTGCACTCAAAATCAAACGGTGCTCGCAGATCACACACACACACACACACACACATACACACACACACACACACACACATACACACACACACACACACACACATACACACACACACACACACACACATACACACACACACACACACACACATACACACACACACACACACACACACGAGTCAATAAAATAAACACTACAGAGCATTCATTAGACACTACAGAGAAAAATGGAGAACACAGCATCCAGAACATTGTATATTGTATTGAGTAAATAATTTTGCAGTTCTGTAAAAAAGTATAGTAATTGCAACTGAATAAGGTGAATATATTGTATAGGCCAACTGAAGAACAGTATTGTGCTGAATATTGAATAGTACTGAATGTTTGTATATATTCAG
>NW_015555881.1:3172615-3172886 GCF_001515605.1 Sinocyclocheilus anshuiensis
TTACTCTTTCTCTCCTCATCCTCCACTTCTTACATGTACTCTTCCTCCTCTCCTTCTCAGATTGTGTCCATCTATTGTTCGCATCATCATTCAGTCACCTGTGCCACTTGTGCTTTCTGAAGTGGCTCATATTATGTACAGTTGGTTTGATCACATCATTAGAAACAAGTGTGAACAATTTTGAATCGTTGTGTGTAAACGATGACAACTGTGCTTTAGTTGTGTTTAACTTTTACCGCTTGTGTTTAGCATTTTGCAGCACAAATGCATC
>NW_015555881.1:3172920-3175188 GCF_001515605.1 Sinocyclocheilus anshuiensis
AAGAATAGTATTGTGCTGAATATTGAATAGTACATGTTTGTATGTATTCAGCACTTGGATACTGCAAAAATACTGCAGGCCAACTGCAAAGGCCAAAAAGGTCAAATAAAACTCTAAATGAATAGCATGTTACAGTACACTCAAATACTGTAAGTTGTGCAATTGTAAAATCTGGGTCAATGAGAAATTCATTCTGTCTCAGCATCATGTCTTTGTGCTCGAGATTTTGTCCACATCACAATGTTGTGTTTTTTGCTAGACAAAGAGAAAAAACCCTCTGGTCTGACAGATCCAGCCTTGATAACACTCTCTAAACCTTCCTCTTTCTCTCCTCATCCTCCACTTCTTACATGTACTCTTCCTCCTCTCCTTCTCAGATTGTGTCCATCTATTGTTCGTATCATCATTCAGTCACCTGTGCACAAGTGGCACAGGTGACTGAATAGAAAGAGTGCTTTATTCAACAAACTGGTTTAAGCTAGTGAGAATTTGGTTCAGAGATTGGGGTTTAGTGTTTCAGCAATTCAGAAAAACTGTAATAATTGTGATTACATGTTTTGAGTCAAATAACTGTGATTAACTAACTGTTATTTTTATTTTCAGTAGCTTAGTTCTCAGATGCGACATGAGATCTCACCTGTTGACGTACTGCATAATGTTTCCCGGCCAGGCTAACTGCACCTTCAGCTGGCCCTTGTGCTCTACGAAGAAATCCACGAGCGTGCGCGTGACCGTGGCCGACGTGTGGAAGAAAAAGGCGGGAATCCACAGGATGGCGCCGTCCAGCTTCTTCAGGCTCAGGTAGAAGTTGTTCCTGTCCTGGATGGTCAGCAGGTTGTTGTAGTATTTCTCCAGGATGCTGGGGTTGAAGGTGGTGAGGTTGGTCCGGCGGCCCACGTCGCGACGGAAGACCTCGGTGGGAGCGAAGTTGCAGCGGAAGACGAAGTCGTAGCTGTCGATCTGCGCGCCGCAGCGGCTGCCAGTGAGGATGCCACTGTTTCCCACCACCGCGCAGGTGTTGAAGCGCCTGTTAAGGACGGGAGACGAGTCCGGGAGCAGAGACCTGAGGTTCTCGCCGATGGAGAAGACGTATTTGTGACTGGAGTAGTCGTAGTGCATTAGCTGACCCACGCAGACGCTGCTCTTGGTCAGCGTGAAGTTGTGCGGTACGTCGATGTACTGGGCGATCTCTTTACTGGAAAACAGATGCAACAACATGATATGAGCGAAGCAGAAAGAAAAAAGAAGGGTAAAAGAATTAGAACGCCAACTGTAATATCACTATTTAAAAATATTCATATTTATTAATATTTAATATTAAGTACACATGTGAGAGTTGATGTTTTAAAGAATAAAATAATATATATTTTTTTGTACATTTGATACATTTAAAAATAAATACATAAACACACACATCAAGGGCAACAACTATAACCATAGTTCTATCATGAGAACTCTGAAGATTTTAGCATGGTAATGGATATGTCAGTGTTAATGTATTTGGTCTTGGCGGAATAGATCTGCTACGCTGCTGCTGCTGCTCTTGGTTATTGCTGTATTTGTAGATTATTGCTGCTGTTGGTTATTGCTCTATTTGTAGTTTATTCCTGCTACTGCTGTTGGTTATTGCTGTATTTGTAGATTATTGCTGCTGCTGCTGTTGGTTATTGCTCTATTTGTAGTGTATTGCTGCTGCTGCTGTTGGTTATTGCTGTATTTGTAGATTATTGCTGCTGTTGGTTATTGCTGTATTTGTAGATTATTGCTGCTGTTGCTGTTGGTTATTGCTATATTTATAGATAATTGCTGCTGTTGGTTATTGCGGTATTTGTAGATTATTGCTGCTGTTGGTTATTGCTGTAATTGTAGATTATTGCTGCTGCTGCTGGTTATTGCTCTATGTGTAGATTATTGTTACTGCTGCTCCTGCTGTTGGTTATTGCTGTATTTGTAGATCGCTACTGCTGTTGGTTATTGCTGTATTTGTAGATTATTGCTGCTGCTGTTGGTTATGGCTGTATCTGTATATTATTGCTGCTGCTGCTGGTTATTGCTGTATTTGTAGATTATTGCTGATGCTGCTGTTGGTTATTGCTGTATTTGTAGATTATTGCTTCTGTTGGTTATTGCTGTATTTGTAGATTGCTGCTGCTGTTGGTTATTGCTGTATTTGTAGATTGCTGCTGCTGTTGGTTATTGCTGTATTTGTAGATTGCTGCTGCTGTTGGTTATTGCTGTATTTGTAGATTATTGCTGCTTATAGCAAAT
>NW_015555881.1:3175668-3185889 GCF_001515605.1 Sinocyclocheilus anshuiensis
TTGATTATTGCTGCTGTTGGTTATTGCTGTAATTGTAGATTATTGCTGCTGCTGCTGGTTATTGCTCTATGTGTAGATTATTGTTACTGCTGCTGCTGCTGTTGGTTATTGCTGTATTTGTAGATTGCTGCTGCTGTTGGTTATTGCTGTATTTGTAGATTGCTGCTGCTGTTGGTTATTGCTGTATTTGTAGATTGCTGCTGCTGTTGGTTATTGCTGTATTTGTAGATTATTGCTGCTGCAAGCAAGTACAGGAACTTGCTACTGCCAATACACAAGCCGATATGGTGCTGTGAGTATTTAAGACATACTGCTGCTGCACAAATAGCATATAAAATAACCCGTAGCAGATCAATACAGGTGGAGCTGGGGAAGGTGGAGGGTTTCTGAACTCTGAAAGCACGCTGCAATGCTCAAGCGAATGCTAATCAGCCATTTAAATGTAAAGCAGCAAGCTCATTGGCTGCGTATTCAACGGGAACCAATCAGCTTGTGACAAGTCGTTTAATGCTAAGAAGATCATCAATTACATTAAGGACCCATCAGCCTGCACCATCTAGGGTTTCATGACAGAACTTGGTATTTTTAATATTACTATTTAAAAATATTAATTTTTAGTAATATTGAACACTACATACACACATGAGAATTGACTTGTAAGATTAATTTAAAAAAATTGTTTTCCAAAAATGTTGCCATTTGATTTGATAGATTTAATTGTATTTATACATTTTATTAAAGTGAAAGTGACGTGACATGTGGCCAAGCATTGTGACCCATACTAGGAATTAGTGCTCTGCATTTATCCCATCCTAAGTGCACACACACAGCAGTGAACACACACACACACTGTGAACACACACCCGGAGCAGTGGGCAGCCATTTATGCTGCGGCGCCCGGGGAGCAGTTGGGGGTTCGGTGCCTTGCTCAAGGACACCTCAGTCGTGGTATTGAAGGTGGGAGAGAGTGCTGTACATTCACTCCCCCCACCTACAATCCCTGCCGGTACGAGACTCGAACCCGCAACCTTTGGGTTACGAGTCCGACTCGCTAACCATTAGGCCACGACTTCCCCCATATTAATATAATATTAATCATATTTAAAAATTAAAATTACATATCCATATGAGAGCTAATTCAAATGTTTTAATCCAAATGTAAAAATAGTGTTTTAAAAATGTTTGACATTTGTTTTGATACATTTATTAATATTAATAATATTAGCAAACTTTATTAGTCATATTTGAAAACTAAACTTTTAAAAATAAAATTACGAACCACAATTACGTCAAATTAAATATGGCACCTACCTTGGCTAATATTCATTATTATTCTGACTAACTGTATTAAAATCCTCTCCACCGTATGTGTGTGTGTGTGTGTGTGTGTGTGTGTGTGTGTGTGTATGTGTGTGTGTGAGGTTCACCTCTGCTGTAAATAAGCGCTCTTGTTGAACCTCCAGCTGCTGGACTCCTGCAGGTTCTCGTTGAGCGCGTTATTCAGCGATGTGAACGCAGGATCCAGGAACTTCATGGCCAGTTGGGACCTGATGAGAAGATGCACAGACAGAGGAAATGAGAAACGCTGTTTCTGTTCCACATCACGGGACGGCCCGATCGCGGATGAAAGCGGCTCCGATCAATGAGACCCATCCAGACCACTGTCAGTCAGCCTGTGCCCGGGGCAGTCGATGGCTGCTCTAATTAAACAGCTGCTTTTAGACTCCAAGCCTGCTCGTTTGCTCACTCTCGTTTGTTAAAGCTCGGTCCATTTCATTAACAGAGTTATTCGAGTCTGGGTTACGGCCTCAGAGGTCAGGACGACTCAAGTCACTCACAATATCCAATCATCTGTCACATATCAAGCCGGATTGTTGATCTGGATTTTGGTACAGTAAAATAAATTGGTGTGCAAACAAATTTCCTTTAGAAATTCCCAGTAAAATTGCATGAATGTGAATGCATGAAATTGTTTGGCATTACAAAAAAATTGTACACAAAAATGACCCATTTTAGTGTCAGCATTCATCATTGACATATAAATTATATGCACCGACTTGAAATCAGTTCATTTTATCTACTGTATGGAAATAAAGCAGATTTAAATATATATATTAATAAAAACGATAATAGCATATTAATGATATAAATAAATAACACTGGTTCAGCATAGTTTTCTTTTATTATTATTTTAAAAAAGCATAAAAACATTTTGCATAAAAGATTTTTAAAAGCATTTTATTTATATTATATAAGAGCAATATCACACGAGTAGCAGTGCGACATGGCTGTGTATCAGCACGGCTGTGATTCGGCCGTAGGTAAACATATCTGTGCTGATATACAGTCATATCTCACGGCTACGAGTGTGATATTGAGTTTATACAACTGTTCGATGGCACGAGTGTGTAAATACATAAGAAAAACAACAACGGAGTGTCTTTAAAAACCTCTTGTGTGCGGAACTACTTCCTTCCGCCACAGATTCAGATCTCTGTTTGCCAGTTTAACAGCTGAGCTCAAGATTCGTTACTAATTCAAAAACGTCACTTTAGAACTTTAGTAACGAAGAAACGTTGAGTCGCTTCATTAAAAGCTTATTGCATCACTGTATTAAAGCTCACTGTATTATGAGAGAGAGATGGACAGAGTGTGACTCCCTGCATCTGACACAGCTTTCATTCTTCAGCTCAATCTCATATTCACAATAAAACATGAGTCTGAATGTCCGCTGAGGAAAGCGATATCTTTGTCGTACTATCTTTCATCTGTTAAGGGTGATTTCTGATGACAGCGCTGCTCACTGCATTTGTTAAATGCGTCTTACAAGCTGGTGTTGAAAGTTAAAAGAACTTCCTTGTTTATAACCCTGTTTCAGTCTCTTTCAATAGAAGTCTTTACTGCGGACTCACTCAGAAAAACTAATGGAGGAATAATGTCACTAAAATCACCATCACGAACACACACACCGTTTCCCAATACTATATACTACTATTATTTATATTAAATATTATTTATTGAATAATAATATTTAATAAGCAACAACAACAGCCATCATAAACGTTGCTAGGCCATTCAGTCAAAAGCACAAAGGCAGCGCTCTGATATACAGCATTAAAGTTACATAAAATATAACGAGATGAGATTTTGCTCTCAGCCAAAACTATTTATTCTGGAACAAATAATAGATTAATGAGAGCAAAGACTGCCCATTAGAATTACCCAAAACGAATTATATCTCATGTTTAGCCACTATAGAGACATCAGAGCCAGCGGCAAATGTCAGAAGCAGAGCCAGCTGTGATTTCCAGAAGATCTGGCCGAGGTGAGGCTGCTCTCGGAGGGTTCATGAGCGCTGAACGCCCGCTGACGCCCTGGAGCTCACAACTGTTCAAATACACGTTATCTTTATTAACAAACCGCATATTTGAAGTCTAAACAGCTACATTCTCACCTAATAAACTCTTAAAACTACATTCCGTGACACAAAAACAGTATTATTTTAAAATTATAGTAGATTTGGGCGTCCGCCACGACACTCGCTGTGAGAAATACCGCACGCAGAGTGATACAAAACGGTAGAACGGTTGGAGTGCTGTTATCACTAGAATATCGCACTCCTCTCAGCCAATCAGATTCGAGGACCAGATAGAACTGTTGTATAAAACCGTTGTTTTAAAAGCCCGCTCATTTTTGATCAGGAAAACTGTTTCTCAGCGATTTGGCGGCACACGTAAGCTCACACATTACACAGCGTCACATCGCTAGCACAATTTAGAATTTAGCTCTGCTAGCACTGCCAAAACTGCTCGGCTGCCATCTTCACTTCCACATCTTTCTCTCTCTGTGTGTTTCACTGGAGGTAAAAACAGACGCTCTTAGCACCCTGTCAGATTCAGGCTAAACGCTACGCTAAAGAACCCCCCCCCATACACACACCCCACACACACACACCCCACACAAACACATACAACTGTTCGATGGCACGAGTGTGTAAATACATAAGAAAAACAACAACGGAGTGTCTTTAAAAACCTCTTGTGTGCGGAACTACTTCCTTCCGCCACAGATTCAGATCTCTGTTTGCCAGTTTAACAGCTGAGCTCAAGATTCGTTACTAATTCAAAAACGTCACTTTAGAACTTTAGTAACGAAGAAACGTTGAGTCGCTTCATTAAAAGCTTATTGCATCACTGTATTAAAGCTCACTGTATTATGAGAGAGAGATGGACAGAGTGTGACTCCCTGCATCTGACACAGCTTTCATTCTTCAGCTCAATCTCATATTCACAATAAAACATGAGTCTGAATGTCCGCTGAGGAAAGCGATATCTTTGTCGTACTATCTTTCATCTGTTAAGGGTGATTTCTGATGACAGCGCTGCTCACTGCATTTGTTAAATGCGTCTTACAAGCTGGTGTTGAAAGTTAAAAGAACTTCCTTGTTTATAACCCTGTTTCAGTCTCTTTCAATAGAAGTCTTTACTGCGGACTCACTCAGAAAAACTAATGGAGGAATAATGTCACTAAAATCACCATCACGAACACACACACCGTTTCCCAATACTATATACTACTATTATTTATATTAAATATTATTTATTGAATAATAATATTTAATAAGCAACAACAACAGCCATCATAAACGTTGCTAGGCCATTCAGTCAAAAGCACAAAGGCAGCGCTCTGATATACAGCATTAAAGTTACATAAAATATAACGTGATGAGATTTTGCCCTCAGCCAAAACTATTTATTCTGGATTAAATAATATATTAATGAGAGCAAAGACTGCCCATTAGAATTACCCAAAACGAATTATATCTCATGTTTAACCACAGTAGAGACATCAGAGCCAGCGGTGAATTCCAGAAGATCTGGCCGAGGTGAGGCTGCTCTCGGAGGGTTCATGAGCGCTGAACGCCCGCTGACGCCCTGGAGCTCACAACTGTTCAAATACACGTTATCTTTATTAACAAACCGCATATTTGAAGTCTAAACAGCTACATTCTCACCTAATAAACTCTTAAAACTACATTCCGTGACACAAAAACAGTATTATTTTAAAATTATAGTAGATTTGGGCGTCCGCCACGACACTCGCTGTGAGAAATACCGCACGCAGAGTGATACAAAACGGTAGAACGGTTGGAGTGCTGTTATCACTAGAATATCGCACTCCTCTCAGCCAATCAGATTCGAGGACCAGATAGAACTGTTGTATAAAACCGTTGTTTTAAAAGCCCGCTCATTTTTGATCAGGAAAACTAAATTAGGTGAAGGATTTTCAGCACAGCATAAGGGTTAAAACACATTTGAATGAGGTTCTGCTAGTTTTGGCGTATATTCTCTCTTCACTGGCGCAAGTTCAAATGACTCATAGTAAAGCTGAGTAACATATGGTCATATCGTCCACAAGACGTATCGGATCAAAATGACTCCTGCTATGTAACCTTGACTGCAGCAAAAGCATCTGATTACTGACTGGAAATGAATCTGCCAGAAGAGTAAATCAGGACCAAGGACAGGGGCACAGACTCACACACCCACAACAACAGAACACACAGCGCTTTACTTACACTTTATACAGTCTTCATGCTGCTGTATATTTATCTGCAATAACTGTGCAGCTGTTTACATTTCAATCACATTTTGTCATCCAAATGAATGGCAAAATATCTTGTGAAGCCAAAAGCTGCGTGTTTGTAAGAAACAAATCCAACATTTTAACTTCAAACCGTCGGTTCCGGCTAAAATACGAGTCCATAATCCATAATAAGGCTTCCTCCAGTGAAAAAGTGTTCTGGTGTGAATCAGGAGAGAAATCTGCACAGATCAAGCAGCGTTTAAACAGCTCTAAACAAATATGTGGCTGGATTTTGATGTGAGAGACAACAGCAGATGCACTTTTTCACTGGAGGAAGCGTTATTACGGATTATGGACTCGTATTTGAGTTAAAAACGTCTTAATGCTGGATTTGTTTCAGCTTTTGTCTTCTCCAGATGTTAACTGATGGACTGGAGTGCTGTGGATTACTTGTGGATTATTGTGATGTTTTTATCAGCTGTTTGGACTCTCATTCTGACGGCACCCATTCACTGCAGAGCATCCATTGCTGAGACACTGATGCAATGCTGCATTTCTACAAATCTGATGAAGAAACAAACTCATCTACATCCTGGATGGCCTGAGGGTGAGCACATTTTCAGCTAATGTTCATTTTTAGGTGAACTATTCCTTTAATGAAATTCCATCAAATGTCAAAATAATGTCAAAATAAAAACTCTAAAAAGCTGCTTTCACAACAATGCCATACATCAGTGTTATTTTAATGTTTTTAATTAATATTTTGAATTACTTTTTATTCATACATACACACACACATAATAAGTTTTTCTTAAATTTTATTTTATTTCAGTTTAAGGTTTTTTTCAAGTATTTTATTGTTTTATTTTTAGTTTGAGTTAACTATAATAACTGCCATATGCAAACAAAAAAAAAGTTTTTCTTTGTCTATAAAAAAATCATAATAATACATCTTGATATGAAGAACATTTTAATAATCTGAGGAACCTTTTTCCACTATTAAGAACCTTCTGTGCAATGGACATGTTGAAGGATAAATGCTAAAACGAGCTTTAATTCTTAAGTCTGTTTGTTAGAATCGAATGCATGATGTATACAGAATATGAAAGCAGCAGCTGACTGTTCAGAAATCATTACTCTGCGAAATATGAGAATGTAGGTTTGTTCATCTTCATGATCAAGGGGCGATCTGCGCATGCGCGCCGAGCATCATGACAGAAGGACAAGAGAGGCCTTTCCAAAATGTGATTAAAGCACGCGCTTATTAATCTACATGTAGGCAATATCTGCACACATGCGCATTAGAAACGCCCCCCTTTTGAATTACAGTCATAAACGTCCCCCTTATGGCCCTGATTTAATGAATGAGCGTGATAAAACACATGCTCACTCACCGAAAGCCCGTGTGGAACATGTACATCCGCGGCCCGCCGGCGTTGGCGTATTTCGGAGCGGTGAAGATGAAGTCTTTCTTGATGGACACGTAACTGATCAATGACAAAATGAGCAAAGCGACGCTGAACATCACCAGACCCAGAACACTGACGACCCGAACCATCTCAGCCCAGAAGCACTGCGATTCACACACGGAGAACGAGCATGATGGATGCGAGTCGCGTCGCGTCGCTTCAGGCGCTGATGCTGATGCTGATGAAGAGCAGGGATCCGCGGCGTCTCTCATCAGCACCGGCCGCTGCCATGCCGGATCTCCGTCAGATATCGGCGTCTGCCTGGAAACATCACCTCCGCTCACATTCGGGCTCCAGTGCAGGAACAACAGGCGATACTTAAAGGAGACTCGATCCTGTTCAGAGAAATGCAAGAAACAAACAAGTCAGCAGACGGAGGAGCTGGAGGATCCGCGGACACGAAAGGGTTACACGGATTATCCTGATGTCACACACACACACACACACACACACACCTGAAATGTCCTCATAACAAAACACATTCTGCCTTTTAGACCTTTGGACTTCAGTGGACTGCATGACTACGTAATATTTTTTATTCTATCAATATTATGCCGTCATTTTGTTATTCATATATGTTTTATATAATATCAATTTGTATTAAGATGTTATTAAAAGATTATATCCGGCCTACAATAGCATAATTCTGCATATGATGCAATACAATTATATTGTAAAAATAAATATCCTTTTTTTAAAATGATTTTATATTACATTACTTTAATGTAGGCCTACTGCATACGTGAATATTTTGATTATGTGGTCATATTCCAAGTTTGCTGTAATATGTAATATATATATATATATATATATATTAGTTATTCAACTTTACTGTAGTATGTAATATCTATATTTATAAATACACACACAGCTAAAACTGAAATTTCAACCATTAAAAAACATTAATTTACTTTAACTTGATATACTAAAATAACTAAAACTGAAATTAAATTAATATAGACATAATAAATAACTAAAAATGACAAAAACAAATTAAAATTAAAATGAAAGTGGAAAATATAAAAATAAAAATATATTAAAAATATTTATAAAAACACCATAATAGTATCTCAGTGGCACTGACACACACACACCATTATTTGTATTCAATCGTTTTTTAAATTTTTTTTTTTACACATACACACATATACAGTCACAATAAATATGTTGTCATATTAATTTAAAAATATACTTTAAATTATAGCTGTTTTGAGATTTTAGCAAAATATTAACATTATATCGCATTGTAACCGTTTTCCTGTCTTCTTAGGGCAGCATTGTCACTACTCACCTGAGCATTAGGGGGCGCTCTGTTCTAGACATGCAGGAGTTCACCTGTTTAAGGAAGTAAAGAAGGAATAATGGCGGGAAGGTAATTCTCTACCTTTGGAGAAGTTTACCTCATGGTGCTTTGGGCCTTTTTACCCTGTGTGAGGAACGTTATGGTTCTAAGCTCATCCATATAATTGTTCTTGGTGTTTTGTAGCACATGGTTATGGTGTTTTGTCTACAGAGGGTTTGTGTTCTGTGCATATATGGTGGAAGTCTGGAACAAAGAGAGCTGACTTACAGTATATCTACTGCTTAACTATTATCGGTTGACAAGCAACGCTGGGCTTCAAACATTGATGACAAATCTCTTTTCTAGGTGAACTAGAAAAAAAAAACAATGTCTGAGCAGTGATGTTATTACAGTATCTGCAGCGGTAGAGATTACTGTAATCCCAACATCATGCTGAGCTTTATTATTACAGAACACAGAATAAAGCTCATGCACTCAGACTGTGAGGGATTTATGACTCATGCATAGTTTGTGTTTATGGAAATTACAACATCGATATCTCCTTCTCACTTTATCAAAACTTAAAAAGTATTTTAAAATAACGCATGCATTCACACACACACACACACACACACACACACACACACACACACACACAGGTTTGTTTTTGTGAAAAGTGGGGACATCCCATAGGCGTAATGGTTTTTCTACTGTACAGACCGTATATTCTATTGCCCTACACCAACCCTACCCCTAAACCTACCCCTCACAGGAAACTTTGTGCTATTTCAGATTTTCAATACACTCCATTCTGTGTGATTTATAAGCGTTTTGAAAAGTGGGGACATGGGGTAATGTCCTAAAAAGTCACCTTCTCCTTGTAATACCTGTCATACCTTTGTCATTATACAAATTTATGTCCTCATTTGTCACAAAAACGCACACACACACACACGCACACACGCACACACCTTCACGGTCAAATCAGGCCCCTGCTAAAGAAACACAGACTAAACTGTGTAAAGTTTAACTACACAAAGCTATTAGTGAACGCCAGTGATTAATCGGGCCTTTTGTAAACACACTGAAAGTCTAAAGCACTTTATATAAAACATTAGAGGCAGCACAGGATATAAACCATACAAATATCAATATCTGATATCTCACTTCTCTACAGAACACAATAAAAGCTGCGAAATTGCTCCTTCTCTCATGAAAAGTTAAAAAGGCTGCGAAGGGAATAATTATGAAAGACTCATCAATTCCAGTAGCTGCAGGGAGAATTAAAGATCAGTTTTAGTGGAGCAAAACCAAACGGGTTTAAAATAAACGACTTTCTGGAGCAGAGAGAGTTATGATCTTCCACAAAATCAAAGATCACAGTGAACTTCATCTACAAAACAACATTTGCAAAAACAAACACATAAATGACTCAGATAACAGTATCTTACCGCACTGCAGAAACGCATTCTGTCACTGCTGTTGTTGTGAACGACTTCAATCTATGACAGACAAAACATGTAAATATGATTCAATTATTTTTTTTCATATCACAAAATACATATCACAATATACCATATAAAAGTCACATATTTGTGCAAATATGCACCAATATATTGTAAAATATTCTCCCTTGTAAATCCTTTAATTAAACATTTGAATTAGTTGAATTAATTTAGTTTTAGTAATTCTGTTGTGTGTTTTTGTCATTATTGTATATATCTATATCTATATATATATATATATATATCAGTTTTAGTTATATTAGTACATCAAGTTAAGCTAAAAAAGTGAAAAGGTGAAATGTTGCCTTGGCAACAGTGTTGGGAAGGTTACTTTGGAAATGTAATAGGTTACAGATTACAAGTTACCCTACTTAAAATG
>NW_015555881.1:3185916-3196110 GCF_001515605.1 Sinocyclocheilus anshuiensis
TTTTGTTAAAAAGTTCAAACTCAAGGATGGATCACTACCCACTGTTCGTGATCCAGCTGCACCTCCAGAAGTAGTAAATCTCACACTTTATTTTTTTTAATGATTATTTGCTCTTCCACGGAAGAGAGGGGGTGAGCAGAGCTCATTAGCATGTAAAGAGAAATGCACCGAAACGAGTCGCTGTGAACAGAGCTGTTTTTGACAAGGTTTACACGACCACTGAGACCATTTCAAGAATACCCTAAAGAATCATACCAACTTGTGGAAAATGGGCATCCGATGTCCCCTTTGAAGCACAGCCGCCACAAAATCAGACTTACTTTAAAATCATTCTGAGGTTTAATACATATTTAAAATCATAACAAGCAATAGTTTAATAGCTATGATACTGTTTTTGAAATCAAATCTTTGCTTAGCTATGACAGGAAACACTGGAATCTAACAATGGCTTAGAAAAAAACAGTCAACCTTAAAAAAAATAAAGCATATCGGATAAGCATGTTACAAACTTCTGAAACATTGGTGTTTCAATTTATGAAATAACTCAATTAAATCTGTATGTGGGAGTGTGGGGGAAAAATCTGATGTAACCCCCTTTGTAATCCTTAACATTTTCATAAGTAACTGTAATTTAATTACACATTTTTTCTAACACTGCTTGGCAACTAGCTGAAATAAAGTAAGTCTAAAGGTTTTTTTTTTAAATATATTATTTCAGTTAATTTATTTGATTTCAAGTAAGATTTAAAAAAAAAATAAAAATTAAGATTTGTGCTAAAATTATGACGTCATAGTTTTTACTTTTATGTCAGAATTACTTCATTTAAAGTTTTGAGTTTTTATGTGATAAACTTTTTAATCCCATGTTTATATGTCAATTTCGACATTTTATTCCATAATTATGACATAAAATCTATATTTTTTACATGTGAATTATGGCTTTTTGTGTAATGGTTCTGACTTGTCATAATTACATCTTTTAAAACTTATGCCATAGCTTTCGACCTTTTATTTCATCCTTATGACTTTTTAATCTCATAATTTAAATTTTTTATGCCACACATTGAAAAAGTTTGGTGTAGAAAAACTTTCACTCAGAAACTGCAAGTAAATTTCACAGATAATTACACAAACTGCAAGTTACTTTTATTTTATTTTTAAGTTCATTTAGTAACAATTTTTAAAAATGTTTTCAGTTTTAACTATAAAAACCCTGTCCTTAACATCCAGCAACATTAACAAACACAGACAAAAATATGTGAATTTAAAAAAATGCATCATAAAGTTGTGAAATATAACAATATAAAATAACAGCGGAATACATTTAGCCAAAAAACGGTTTAATATGTTTTTTATATATAATATATACTTGTGAATATGAAAATAAATATAACAATATATAATATAATAATTAATATAAAGCTGAATACAATTTGCAAAACTGTTTGTGAGGAGAGTGTGTGTATTTCAGGGTTTAAGCGGAAGAAAGAGGAAAAGAGGAAGTCCAGATGTGGTTGATGTTGAGGAGCAAAAGAGCAGAACCGTCCGGCCGAAGCGTGGTCAGATGAATGGGGAGATTATATGTGGAGACGGCCGCTGTGTGTTTGATGTATGGCTCAGAGGTCAGCGCGTGTGTGTGTGTGTGTGTGTGTATGTGTGATGGCCAGGCCAGGGATGCGGTTGCTAAGCAACAGACTGACCACAAAGACTCGTCTGACTGGAGTTCCATGGGATTAATTTCCAAGTGCAGAAGATGAGCAGCGTCAATCACAGCGAGGACAGAAACAGTGGCTAAACACTCATTAAACACTCATCCATCTCAGCTCAGCTCTGTGCTGCTGTCAGCCGAAGAGAAACGATGCTTTAGTGATGGAGTGATATGTTTTCAAATCCTTTGTAATTTGACTGTATGGAATAAAAGTACCACTGGTCTCACACAGTCAGAATTTTCAGGTCTGACCCAGTTTGCTTTGGCCAACAACTACCAACTATACGAGTATAGCGTTTAAAAGTTTGGAGTCGGAAAGATTCATGTTTTAAACAAAGTCTCTTCTGCGCAGTAAAAACAGTGAAATACTATTACAGTTTAAATAGCTGTTTTCTATGTGAATATGTTGTAAAATGTAATTGATTGCTGTGATCAAAGCTGAATTCTCAGCATCATTACTCCAGTATTTCTGAAATCTATCTTTCAACACAGTTTTCTCAGATCAAAAAGAGGGACAGACAGGAACATGACAGTGGGACTTTTTACCCATAAGCCCCTTCACCGGTGAACATGAAGATTAGTGCTGCTGCTCCAAACACACATATTATCAATCTTAAAAAGCAGAAGAAAAAGAGTATGTCCCAAAACATATCTTTAAAGTATCCTCAAATACTATTGACTTATCATTCAGGTAAGCCATAATTATTACAAAGCCATATTTATTATTATTATTTACTTATTGATTATGACTTTCATGTCAATTTCGTCTTTTTTCGTACAACTTTCTGTCAGTTTCAACTTATATAATAATTGTTTTTCTGCTTTTTATTTCATACTCATGACAGTCAAAATTATGACAAAAAAATCTACATTTGTGTCCAAATTATGACTTTTATGTCATAACTATGACATTGTATGTGATAAAGTTTTTAATGTCATGTTTTATGTCAATTTTGAAATTATTAAAAATCTAATTTTTTAATGTGCAAATTATGACTGTCATAGTTATGACTTTTTATGTCATAATTACATCTTTTTATGTCATAATTGACTTTTTCAGTTCCCACTTTTTATTTCATAATTATTATGACTCAGTATCTCATAATTCTGATGTTTTATTTCATAATTATGTTATGCCTTTTTATCTCATAATTTAGTGTAGAAAAATTGGTGTAGAAACAATTTTAACACGGAAATTGCTAGTACATTTCACAAATATTCAGCAACACTGAATTAAACATGAAATTTTGAAGTAGAAAGACTAAAATAGTATTTTCTCATAAAAACTTCCAATAATCTTCGTTTTATTTACAACTTTTGACATTTTTACAGTGTAATTATGAATGTTTATGTTATAATTATGCTTTACCAAAAACTGAAAAACTTAAATTTGAGAGCGAGTAAATGATGAAATCGTTTTTGTTTGTGTGAACTGTCCCTTTAAGCACTTTATTGCTGCTAAGTTAATCATGACTGAAGAAACGTCTCGTCTAAATTAGAAGTGTAGTATTTCTAAAGAAAACAGTAATTTTTAATCACTTTAAAATATCTAGAATGAGAGAAATGATTAAAACAAAAAAAAAAATAGCCATGCAAGTTTATGCAGTGCGAAAGCAGCTCATGACTAAAACTAAAATTAACTTGAAATGTTCCTGGACAAATATTAGTTTTTTGTTAAAACTGATGATCTTTTATAACCTCTGACGACACGGACAAATCCAGCCGGACAAAGACTGTTATTGTGTGTGTGTGTGTGTGTTTTATGTCTTATCACATTCCTGCGCTGCTTCTGTGTGTGTGTGTGTGTGTGTGTGAGAGAGAGAGAGTGTGTGTGTGTTTTATGTCTTATCACATTCCTGCGCTGCTTCTGTGTGTGTGTGTGTGTGTGTGTGATCAGATCTGCTGCTGTCCTCATGTTAAGGGCTTCACTGATAACATTAAAACACACTCGGAGACAATGGCAGGAGAAATGACACAGCATTCAGTCCTTTGACAAACACACAGACAGCAAATGATCAACCCTTCAACACATAAAACAAAGTGTGCAGCTCATATTCTGAGATCAAACACTTTTTGGAACACATTTTATCTAGTTCTCATGACAATCACAAATGCTTCTTTATAAGTCCCAAAACTCACAAATAAGATCTCTTTAACATCTCATTAGACGTTTACAGAAGTCTCCTGCGTCTCCGATGTTCCTCAGAAGAAAATGTGTCTCCAGAAGACTCTCAGTTATGACTCAAACTGTGCTCAGATTTGTCAAGATACAAACGTCTGCAATCACAAGTCTCAATATGAACTCAAGCATTTCTCATCAAATAATCTTCATTTTATAGCTCTTACTGCATAACTCATTTGAGTCATATTTTATTTCTTTGAAGGTATTTAGGAGAAAGTTCTGAGACAAAGTTGATACATAAATGAGAATCAGAAATGTGACTTTTTACATCATAATGTCAATTGCATCTTTTTTTTTATAATCGTGACTTTATCTCAGTTTCAACTTTGTATGTCATAATTGTTTGTCAGTTTTGACTTGCGTCATGATTTATGACTTTTAATCTCAATTTCAATTTCTTGTCACTTTTTATTTCACAGTTTTGACTAAATACATCACAATTTTCACCTTTAAGTCAGAAAAATAAATAACAAATGTGACTAATTTGAGTCATATAACATCTGAGGCAAAGCTGATACTTGAATGAAATAGAAATTATAAACGTAGAAATTTTACATCATAATTCTGACTTTTATGTCAATTTTGACTTTGCATGTCATAATTGTTTGTCAATTTTGACTTTTTATTTAATAATTTTGACGTCATATTTATGACTTTTAATCTTAATTTAAACTTTTAACGTAATAATCGGGAACTTCTTCATGTGATCTCACTGTGAAGTCAGTTAATGATGTAACATGCACTTACACGATTAGCACAGATAAGACAGCGGACGCCATTGAGATAACGTTAAGATAACGCTGAGATAACGTGTGCATAATGCACAATAATGCAATATTAAACACTCATCTGCTCACCTCACGGTTGATGAATTTAATATCCTGATCGCTTCATACTGTTTGTGGTGATGTCATTAATACTCAAAACGACATACAATGTAAACGACTGGAAACGATAAACAGCTTTCTCTCTTGAAAGCAATGATTCACTCAAAATAAAAAATAAAAATGGTCATTGTTTACTCACCCTCATGTCGTCCCAAACCTGTAAGACTTTCCTTTCTCTTGTGAAACACAAAAGAAGATATTTTACGAAGCTGAACTATTTCTTTAACGCTTTTGACCTGACACCGAGCAATATGGAAAAATTATGAAATATTGATTTGCTCCTGACAAATATTTGACAGGCAGACAGTAGATGTCAGAGGTAGTCATTGCAATCTTCTGCAGAGCAATTAGCAGCTAAAATATAAATTAAACAACACGCTCTGAGCTGCGGCCACCAGAAACATGATTAACAGGTCAAGACCTCATTCAGAGACTATCACCTCCCATAAAACACCAATCTCAACTAATGTTTTTGTCAAATGCATTTAAATCTCTAATGCAGGAAGGTACATATCATTTTCTATGTTTAGTGGTATTTGTTTAGCCAAGCATCACTATCACTGTTGCTCATATTGACAAAAGTCAGTGTGTAACTTGCCTGTATTATTTTTGTGCATTGGCCTTTAGTCCAAGCCTATTAACTTTGTCATCTTTATGCTAGTATACTTCTAAACAGTAACTTTTTAGTAGATACAAGTATTTAAGATGTAACGTCGTTCTATTCAATGAAAATGAACTAACCAATAGAAAGTAGCAAATCACAGTTCACGGCTGTGGTTTAACTAAAGGCTACCGGCTATTTAAAGATGACATTTGTGTTGCCAGAACTGAAACATGTCAACACAGGACAGAAAACGGCGCTCATCCAAAAATCAGAAATCAGAAAGAGCTTTATTGCCAAGTGTGTTTACACACAAGGAATTTGTCTTGGATTTCAGGAGCTTCCAGTACACAAAGTACAAACATAGTGCAGACATACATATTATTTAAGGTAATAAAAACACTAATAATAAAGAGAATAGACAATACATTATAAATAACAATGTAGTAATAAAATACAGAGAAAAAGAAAATGTCAATAGAAATGTCCAGTATCTTTACAACATGCTAGTGGTTCTGTAAAATTCCCTGTAGACTTTTGCAAATTAAAAAGACTGTTCCTCCCAGATAGATTATTCCTCAAACATTAAATAAAAGAATAAAAGTCAAATTATGAGATAAAAAGTCATACATGTTAAAATAAAAAGTCATAATTATGATATAAAAAGTCCACATAATGACAAAAAGTTAATGTTTTGAGAGAAAAAGTCATTATGACATAAAAAAGTAAATTATGAGACATTTAAGTCATAATTATAAGAATAAAAGTCAAATTATGAGATAAAAATCATAAATATGAAATAAAAAGTCATAATTATGATCTAAAAAGTCCACATATTGACAAAAAGTCAAAGTTATGAGAGAAAAAGTCATTATGACATAAAAAAAAGAAAATTATGAAACATTAAAGTCATAATTATGAGAACAAGTCAAATTATGAGATAAAAATCATAAACATTAAATAAAAAATCAATTATTATATAACAAGTCAAAATAATGACAAAGTCAAAGTTATGAGAGAAAAAGTCATGACATTTAAAAAAGTAACTTATGAGACATTAAGTCATGATTACATGAATAAGTCAAAATAAATAAAAATGAAATAGAAAGTCAAAATTGTGATAATTATAATTATGAGATTATAATTCAAAAATATGAAATAAGAAATCATAATTGTGATATAAAAAGTTGAAATTACAATATAAAAAGTCAAAATAATGACAAAAAGTAATGAGAGAAAAAGTCATGACAAAAAGTTGAAAATATAAGATACTAAGCCATAATTATGAGAACAGAGGGCAAAATATGAGATAAAAGTCATCATTATGAAAAAAGTGGAAATTATGACATAAAAAGATCAGCACAGGCGACCAGCTCAACTACGGAAAACTTTCCAGACCAGCAGAGAGGATCTGTTGCTTTGGCTGACATCAGCATAAGTGAGGTCTGGAATGCTGGGTAATTTTTTATTCGCTAACACATTTAACCCATGTATCAGCATCAGACAGACAGGGAGACTCTACAGATAATAACTCATGCTGCGTTTGTGTGTGTCAGTAGCGCTGATAAACTCGTGTATAAGGAAGCGTCTTTTCTGATCCTGTAATCTCAGTCTCTGGTTTCTTATTAACTATCCAGGGTTAACGTGAGCTCCTCTCCGGCACGTCAGAGTAAACACACCGATCAGTCATATATTTATTCAAGACTCATTACCAAACGAGAGAAAGAGAGATTCAGTCCAGGCTTGAACAGGGGATGAGATAATGAGAGAATCACGTGTGTATGCTGACCTGACATGATAAGAAATAAAGCTTTTTAGCAAAGTACAGTTCTAGTGTGGCGAGGGTTGGGCGGTTTTCTATCACATTCAACCACAGTGTTATGCTAGCTGTCACTGTTCTAGACTGTTTGATCTGCCTCTGGATATATAGTCCAATCAGCATCAGTCTCGTTCTGTGGAGTACCGCCCCTTTCATGGCGATTTCACTATGGCCGAGAATCGCCCCGAGTGTTCTCATAGGCTGCCATACAAAGATTTTATTTAATTTTTTTATCGAACTCTACGAGTTCCAGGAGGGCGAGCAGTAACGAGCTGACTGCCTGTGCTCATCTTTTTGTCATAATTTCCACCTTTTTTATATCATAATTAATTATGACTGTTTATCTCATATTTTGACTTCTGTTCTTATAATTATTGAATATCTCATATTTTTGACTTTTTATGTCACAATGACTGTCTCATAACTTTGACTTTTGTCATTTATGTTTTTATCTCATAATTTCAACTTTTTATATCATAATTATGACTTCTCATAATTTTGACATTAAATCTTATCATTTGAATTCTTACGTCATAATTTTGACTTTTTATTTCATATCTGACTTTTTATCTCATGATTATGACAATGTCTCATAATTTAGTTTGTCATAATGACTTTTTCTCTCATAACTGACTTTTTGTCATATTTAGACTTTATCATACTTATGTTTTTATCTCATAATTTCAATTTTTATATCATAATTATGACCTCATAATTTTGACATTAAATCTTATAATTTGAATTCTTACGTCATAATTTTGACTTTTTATTTCATATCTGACTTTTTATCTCGTAATTATGACAATGTCTCATAATTTAGTTTGTCATAATGACTTTTTCTCTCATAACTGACTTTTTGTCATATTTAGACTTTATCATACTTATGTTTTTATCTCATAATTTCAACTTTTTATATCATAATTATGACTTCTCATAATTTTTACATTAAATCTTATAAATTGAATTCTTAAGTCATAATTTTGAATTTTTATCTCATAATTATGACAATGTCTCATAATTTAGTTTGTCATGATGGCTTTTTCTCTCATAACTTTGACTTTTTGTCATATTTAGACTTTTAATAAAATAATTATGTAATAATTATTTCTTATCTCATAATTTTTACAATTTCCAAATTATGTTTTTTTTTACGTCATAATTTAGACTTTTTATTTCATGTTTATGACTATCTCATAATTTGGCTTTTATTCTCGTAATTATGACTGAATGTCTCATAATTTACTTTTTTAATGTCAATGACTTTTTCTCTCATAACTGTGACTTTTTGTCATTATTTCGACTTTTATGTCATAATTTTATCATTTAATCTCATAATTATGTAATTTCAACTTTTTGGCAAAGTTCATTTAAAATTTCTCTGCTGATCTAGAAAAGAAATGAAAAAGTGATGAGCTGATCGTTACTGTTAATCAGGAAAACTGAGCTGATCCTCTGCTGATCTGGAAGTGTTCACATGTTAAGCTGATTGTCTTTTTTGATTCGGCTGGGTGAATGTCAACAAACACAAACACACAAACAACTGAAAGAAAAAGTGAGGTACTCCTGGCAAAAACAGGAGCCGTCTTCCAGAAGCCTCGTGCGTCTGACACACCGGGGGAATTTCACACTTCCATTCATGTTTAATTGAGAAGCTCATCCCAGATGAGGTCATATCACAGCGTGTCAGATAAAAACCTGTTTGTTTCTCTCTCCTCTCTGAGGAACTGCATGATAGTGTTTAGGATCTGCCCAGAGCCCCCGAACACTTTTAATAGTGCGCTGTACATCACCACGCTGGTGTTTCTGTCTGTCCTCAAATTTAAGAAACGCAGGTGGGTAATGATACAAGTCTCTGAGAGATTTAGAAACCTCAACAGAAGCATTGAGAAGCATTGAGAACAACCATTCTCCATCTATTGACTTTATACTTTATCATCCCACTAAGGGAAAGTGGCTTTGGACTCCATGCACAGCAGTCACAACATTCATAACACAAACGTGCACCAGAAAGAAAATAAACAAATTTAAAAAATAAACTACATAAATAAATAAATAAATAAATAAATAAGAACAAATTATTCTAGAAAACACAAATTACACTAACATTAATAAAGAAAATAAATATTATATATAATACTATAATAATAATAAAAATAAAAATAAAAAAATAAATACAACACATAATATAAACTAATAATAATAATAATAAAGAAAAAATCCTCATCCTACATGCAGTCTCACAAAATAAATAAATAAATAAAAACAACACATAATAATAATAATATAATGCATTACATTATAAAACATTATATAAACAACAACAACAGCATTAATAAAATATAAAAAAATACCTACATCAGAATTATTCCAACCACAGAATAAGACTGGTAGAAAGTATTTTCTAAAAGTATTGAGTATTAAAACTCAAACAGCTTCGCCAGGCCAAAGAGGAAGCCTACAGGAGTGAGGACAACGACTTGTACAAACAGGCCAAATACACACTGAATAGGGAGATAAGAGTGGCAAAGTTAAACTACTCTGAAAAGCTAAAAAAACAGCTTTCAAGTAATGACTCTACATCAGTGTGGAAAGGCCTGAAAGCCATCACCCGCTACATCAGAATTATTCCAACCACAGAATAAGACTGGTAGAAAGTATTTTCTAAAAGTATTGAGTATTAAAACTCAAACAGCTTCGCCAGGCCAAAGAGGAAGCCTACAGGAGTGAGGACAACGACTTGTACAAACAGGCCAAATACACACTGAATAGGGAGATAAGAGTGGCAAAGTTAAACTACTCTGAAAAGCTAAAAAAACAGCTTTCAAGTAATGACTCTACATCAGTGTGGAAAGGCCTGAAAGCCATCACCCGCTACAAGACCCCATCCCCCAGCACTGAGGCCAATCAACAACTGGCTGAAGACCTGAACGAGTTCTACTGCAGGTTTGAAAAGCAAAAGCCTGGTCTGACACCCCACACCCACTCCGACCGTCCCAC
>NW_015555881.1:3196700-3205981 GCF_001515605.1 Sinocyclocheilus anshuiensis
CCTTGCTGGACCCCCTGCAGTTTGCTTACCGAGCAAACAGGTCTGTGGATGATGCAGTCAATATGGGACTGCACTACATCCTGCAACATCTGGACAAATCAGGGACTTGTGCAAGGATCTTGTTTGTGGACTTCAGCTCCGCTTTCAACACCATCATCCCGGACACCCTTCAGAATAAACTCACACAGCTCTCTGTACCCACCTTCATCTGTCAATGGATCACAAGCTTTCTTACAGACAGGCAGCAGCTAGTGAGGCTGGGAAAACTCACATCCAACACTTGCACCATCAGCACCGGAGCTCCTCAGGGCTGCGTCCTCTCCCCACTGCTCTTCTCCCTCTACACAAACGACTGCACCTCTAAAGACCCCTCTGTCAAGCTCCTGAAGTTTGCAGATGCCACCACACTTATCGGCCTCATACAGGATGGGTGATGAGTCTGCTTACAGACAGGAGGTTAAAGAGCTGGCTGTCTGGTGCAGTCTCAACAACCTAAAAAAAAAAAACACAACAAATTCCTAGTGTGTTTGCGCACACCTGGCGAATAAAGCTAATTCTGATTCTGATTCATCCCAAATTAAAATGTAGCAATTATTGCTGGTGATGTTCCTCATTTGTAAATCATTATGGATATTGTGGATAAAAAAGAAACAGCTTAAATGAATAACACAGTATCACAGACATAACTTCGATACGTTCTTTGGACTTGGTCACCATTGGCTTTCACTGTACGGAAAACTACATCCTGGATATAATGCTCATTTCAGGAGATTTATTCCTTTAAGAAGGACACAGGAGTCTCAGGTCAGTTCATCAACTCTATTCTCCTCTCCATTATCATTTCAATAGTGTCACTGCAGCAGGACTAATGTGCCGGCTTTCCCTGGTGTCCATCTAAGTGGTTTTCACACCCTCCATCTCTCTGTCACCTCCTCATCATCTTCATCACCAGCAGCTCCTCTGTGCTTCCCCTGAAGTGTTTTAAGGTGTGTGTCCTGCAGCCCGCGGCTTTGGGACGTGCTGATGAGGAGATGATGAGGGCTTCTGCATGAATAAATGATCGCGTGTGGAATCCAGAGCCAGCGGATAACAAGGAAGTGTTTCCTCCTCTGGAGTGGTTTTATATGCCAGAAAATAAAGCACGGCCCACGCATCGTGCCATGATCATAATTACTAATCTCTCCAGTGCATTTCTGCCCATGAATAAATTATGCCAGTAGATGGGATGGTGTGATATTAGTACCTTTTTACCTCCTCTCGCCATCAAATCAATTTTTTAGATGAGTAAAACTAAATGGGAGTATGTCGTAATCGTCCAAATGAGTCTCGGAGCAGCTCCATTTTGGGTGATCCCAATGCAATTAATTAATAAACGTGTTTTTCTTGTTGTTTCCAACTAAAAACATGATTGTTCTTTTGGTTGTCGCTCAAGTCTTGAGCTGCAGCATCTGTTTGACTGTAAAGCATTCCATTCAGCTGCAATGCCAATGAATAAAAGGGAAAAATTAAAGATTTTTGGCACACAGTCATCAGAGATTGGCAACTGACCACAATATAGACCAATCAGTGGTCAGAGAAAGAATTCTGTACTGAATATCTGTGTCTGTATTCTCTATACCAGCTAAACTGAAGCAAAATCCAGGCTACTCACGATTTAAAGTTATTATAGCAAAAGTTCACTCTTCAGTCATCTCGGTAAAACTATTTTCTATGTAGCTGACAGCTGAACAAGTACTTGTGGAACCACTGAAATCTCAGAAACTGTTTGTCAGCATTATGTTTAATTTCTATAGAAGCCCAATTCTGCCACATGAGGGGGGGGCGGGGGGGGAATCGTGGTTTGATAAATCATAATTATGACAGTCAAAGTCAACATTATGATAGACTATTACAGTCATAATTATGTTGAAATAATGACAAAAAGAAATTATGAGATAAAAAGTCATCATGACTTCAAAAAGTTTTCCATCATAATTATGACTTTTTATTTCATATTTTGACCTCTAATCTCAATTATGAATCAGTATCTCATTATTTCGACTTATATGTCATACTTACGTTTTTGTCATAACTTCAACTCGTAACATCTTATTTTGACATTTAATCTCATAGTTATGATTTACATAATACATTTTCCCCCGTAATTATGACTTTTTATCTCACATTTTGACTTTACTTCTATTCTCATAATTATGAACCAGTATCTCATAATTTTGACTTGTCATAACTTTTTATCTCATAACTTAGACTTTTCTGATTTTGTCATACCTCTATTTTTGTCATAATTTCAAAATTTTATGTCATAATTATGACTTTTTATTTCATAATTTTGAAATCGTATCTCATAATTATGACTCACATATCTTTTTATTTCACAATTATGACTTTTTATCTCATATTTTGACTTGATTTCTAATCGCATAATTATGAACCAGTATCTCATAATTTCAACTTGTCATAATGACTTTTTATCTCATAACTTATACTTCATGTAATTATTTTGTCATACTTGTTTTTGTCATAATTATGACTTTTTACATCATAATTTAGACATTTTATTTAATAAATAAGACTTTCTCATACTTTGACTCCTAATCTCATAATTATGACTATAATTTCAACTTTTTGTGTCTTACATTTTTGTGTCATAATTTTGTAATTTAATCTCATAATTATGACTTAGTACGTCATAATATAAACTTTTTATCTTTATCTACCAAAGCATGATTTTTTTTCTTATGTGACAGAAATTCGTTTCCGATGGAAGCCCGTTTCCGCCACTGAATTAAACATTTTTTAAAAAGCTAATCGCGACTTTTTATTTCACAATTCTGACTTTTTTTCTCAGATTTGTGAGATATAAACTCGCAGTTGTGACCTCTTTTTTCAGAATTGCATGACATAAACTTACAAATGCGAGAAAAAACTCAGAAAGTCACAATTCTGAGAAATAAAGTCAGAAATAAAGACTTTAAAGAGTTTATATCTCGCAATTCTGACTTTATTTCTCGCAATTGCGAGATAATATCCTGTTATTCTGACGTTTATATCATGCAATTCTGAGAAAAAGTCAGAATTGTGCGTTTGTTTTACACAATTGTGAAAAAAAAGAATTTGAGATAAAAACTTGAAATGACCTTTTTACATTTTTTATTCAGTGGTAGAAACGGGCTTCCATAGATTCCACACATTTGAGCAATAAAATCAGAAAATAATGGTTTTATAATGTTGCTTCAGGCTCATGCATCAGAATGGCGACTGACTGACTTATATGTCATACTTACGTTTTTGTCATAACTTCAACTCGTAACATCTTATTTTGACATTTAATCTCATAGTTATGATTTACATAATACATTTTCCCCCGTAATTATGACTTTTTATCTCACATTTTGACTTTACTTCTATTCTCATAATTATGAACCAGTATCTCATAATTTTGACTTGTCATAACTTTTTATCTCATAACTTAGACTTTTCTGATTTTGTCATACCTCTATTTTTGTCATAATTTCAAAATTTTATGTCATAATTATGACTTTTTATTTCATAATTTTGAAATCGTATCTCATAATTATGACTCACATATCTTTTTATTTCACAATTATGACTTTTTATCTCATATTTTGACTTGATTTCTAATCGCATAATTATGAACCAGTATCTCATAATTTCAACTTGTCATAATGACTTTTTATCTCATAACTTATACTTCATGTAATTATTTTGTCATACTTGTTTTTGTCATAATTATGACTTTTTACATCATAATTTAGACATTTTATTTAATAAATAAGACTTTCTCATACTTTGACTCCTAATCTCATAATTATGACTATAATTTCAACTTTTTGTGTCTTACATTTTTGTGTCATAATTTTGTAATTTAATCTCATAATTATGACTTAGTACGTCATAATATAAACTTTTTATCTTTATCTACCAAAGCATGATTTTTTTTCTTATGTGACAGAAATTCGTTTCCGATGGAAGCCCGTTTCCGCCACTGAATTAAACATTTTTTAAAAAGCTAATCGCGACTTTTTATTTCACAATTCTGACTTTTTTTCTCAGATTTGTGAGATATAAACTCGCAGTTGTGACCTCTTTTTTCAGAATTGCATGACATAAACTTACAAATGCGAGAAAAAACTCAGAAAGTCACAATTCTGAGAAATAAAGTCAGAAATAAAGACTTTAAAGAGTTTATATCTCGCAATTCTGACTTTATTTCTCGCAATTGCGAGATAATATCCTGTTATTCTGACGTTTATATCATGCAATTCTGAGAAAAAGTCAGAATTGTGCGTTTGTTTTACACAATTGTGAAAAAAAAGAATTTGAGATAAAAACTTGAAATGACCTTTTTACATTTTTTATTCAGTGGTAGAAACGGGCTTCCATAGATTCCACACATTTGAGCAATAAAATCAGAAAATAATGGTTTTATAATGTTGCTTCAGGCTCATGCATCAGAATGGCGACTGACTCGAGACTACACTACTTAAGGAGTCAAACATGCAGAAAAGCACATGAATTTAAGGTAAATGCAATTGAAAAAAAGCTTGCTAATTCATAACGAAATCTAAAAGTGTGTTAAAAAAAAGAAAAAATAACAAAAAAATGGTTTTGCCACAACAAAAAGACAATGTAAAATGGTGAGTGATGACTTGATCTGTGAATCGATTATTCGATTCATTCAGTTGATTCAAACCATTCAAATGAAAATGAATCTGTCAACATTACATGGGATTCGTTCCAATGGTAAGGTAAATGATTCGGAAACATGTTTACTCATTTTAGGTGTTAATATAACAACACGAGACATTATCAGACTCACCCACAGCAGAAGGTTTGTGGTCACACAGAGTCCTCGTCTATCCTTGTCCTGTCCCGTCCTTCCCGAGATGAACGAGCCGCTCCTCATCACACGGGGCGGGGTTCAGGGCAGAGGTAGCGGGGGAAATAGTTAACCCTCGTGTCCAGACCGAGCGCAGCACGTGTGGATCTTCATTAACCTCCACGCAGGTGAACCGTTCATCTCGGAGAGCACACTTATTACCGGCAATAACGCCGTGCCGAACACGGCCGCCGCCGCCTCACTCTCTCTTTTCAATTAAAGAAGGAGCAGCGTTTCATTAACCCCTCGCTGCTGCGGCCGGCCCGCGCATGCCAGGCTTGTTTGGGGTTCGCAGTGAAGAGGCCCATATTTTATGGTAAACTATCGGCAAGTTTCGCCGTCTGACAGCCACCTGCCCGATCCGGCCTGAAATATCGCGGCGTGTGCAAGAGAGCAAATCATATTTCCTGAGATCTGCAGGATAGTGAGATCTGAGAACCCTAACCCTAACCCTAACCCTAATAAGGTGAATTCACTTGTGAGCAAAATGAGGTAAAGACCATCAGACCTCTGATACACAGAGAAATGAAGTGGACATAAAGGAAACTCGTTATTCTTTACAGGACCAAACTCAGACAAAGTCAAACAGAGACTCTATTGCTGCTCAGAAACAGACGAGTGAGCAAATGCGTCATCATTGAGATACCATTATAGTTTCAAATGTTTTTAATGTTTTTGTATCGCTGTTTTCATTTTAATTTTTGTTTAAGTTTTAGCAATTTTATTGCAATTGTGCAATTTTTTTTATGTCTGTGTAGTTTTTATTAATTTTCATTTGTAGTTATTTTAGTACATTCAAGTTAAAGTAAATAAAAACGAGAAATGTTGCTTTGACAACTAGCTGAATAAAAAAACAACAACATATATATATATATATATATATATATATATATATGGTAAGGTAAATGATTCGGAAACATGTTTACTCATTTTAGGTGTTAATATAACAACACGAGACATTATCAGACTCACCCACAGCAGAAGGTTTGTGGTCACACAGAGTCCTCGTCTATCCTTGTCCTGTCCCGTCCTTCCCGAGATGAACGAGCCGCTCCTCATCACACGGGGCGGGGTTCAGGGCAGAGGTAGCGGGGGAAATAGTTAACCCTCGTGTCCAGACCGAGCGCAGCACGTGTGGATCTTCATTAACCTCCACGCAGGTGAACCGTTCATCTCGGAGAGCACACTTATTACCGGCAATAACGCCGTGCCGAACACGGCCGCCGCCGCCTCACTCTCTCTTTTCAATTAAAGAAGGAGCAGCGTTTCATTAACCCCTCGCTGCTGCGGCCGGCCCGCGCATGCCAGGCTTGTTTGGGGTTCGCAGTGAAGAGGCCCATATTTTATGGTAAACTATCGGCAAGTTTCGCCGTCTGACAGCCACCTGCCCGATCCGGCCTGAAATATCGCGGCGTGTGCAAGAGAGCAAATCATATTTCCTGAGATCTGCAGGATAGTGAGATCTGAGAACCCTAACCCTAACCCTAACCCTAATAAGGTGAATTCACTTGTGAGCAAAATGAGGTAAAGACCATCAGACCTCTGATACACAGAGAAATGAAGTGGACATAAAGGAAACTCGTTATTCTTTACAGGACCAAACTCAGACAAAGTCAAACAGAGACTCTATTGCTGCTCAGAAACAGACGAGTGAGCAAATGCGTCATCATTGAGATACCATTATAGTTTCAAATGTTTTTAATGTTTTTGTATCGCTGTTTTCATTTTAATTTTTGTTTAAGTTTTAGCAATTTTATTGCAATTGTGCAATTTTTTTTATGTCTGTGTAGTTTTTATTAATTTTCATTTGTAGTTATTTTAGTACATTCAAGTTAAAGTAAATAAAAACGAGAAATGTTGCTTTGACAACTAGCTGAATAAAAAAACAACAACATATATATATATATATATATATATATATATATATATAATTTCATTTATTTTATTTTCATTTCATTTCGGCATTTTTCTTTTGAACAACAACAACAACAACAACAAAAATCACATGTAAATGTGAAATTATAAAACTAATAGTAACAACTCCAAACTGTTTCATACATTTAAAAACAAAAAAATATATAACATTTAATGCAATTTTTAGGTTTAAAAGGCATAATTATGTCATAAATAATTGTTATGATAATTTTACTTATTATGAATTTTTATCTCATTGTTTTATGTTGTAATTTCATATTTTTATGCCAAATAATTATAACTTCTGATCTCATAATTTTGACTTTTTATCTCATAATCATGACTTTTTTTCAATCTCATGTTTGTCATAATTTAAACTTCGACAACAAAATCACAAGACAACCGTGATGTTTGACAAAAAAAATAAAACTCTCCATAATTTTGCATTTCTCATTTGGACAACAACAGCAACAAAATCATAGACTAGTGCCTTTAAATGCGAAATTATAAAACTGATAAGCTACTCTAAACTGTTTGAATGAGCCGTGCTTCATACAGTTATTTTTTATTTTATTTTATAAAATTGTATGCATTTTTTTAGTTTAAAAAGGCATAATTATGTCATAAATTATAATTATGATATAATTATAATAATGCATTCTGATAACTTTTGTCATAATTATAACTTTTTATGCCATAATTGTAATTATGCCATTAATCTCATAATTATGACTTATCTCATAGTGTATTTTACGTAATAATGTCAACTTTTTATGCTATAATTATGACATCATATTTCATAATTATGACTTTTTAAAATCTCATTATGTTTTTATGTCACAAATCATGTCATGACACAGCCGTGATGTTTAGCATTTCTTGTTTCAACAACAAAAAATCATAGACTAGCACCTTTAAATGTGAAATTATAAAACTATAGGCAAGTTACAGCTCCAAACTGTTTGGATAAGCTGTTGTTTCATACAATTTTATGCAATTTTTATAAAAGCAATAAGCCACCTTTGAGGCTATGCATTGGTGACTTTTAAAAGAGTCCAAATTGGCGTGTCTTTCTTCCATTTTCTAGAAGTGTTTCTCTCTTCTGTCTCCAGTAGCAACAGCTATGATTGACAGCTGCATTCTAAAGGCCCGTCTCCACGGTAACAAGCGTGACCTTTTGCACACGGGCCGTTAGAGACATTCACTTTCATTTCTGACGGTGGCCTCAGTCTCACTGCTGTAAATCACATCATTGCATCACTGTTGTTAATAGCGTAAAAAGTCATTATCTAGGCCGTATTTATATATAGGCTTCATTGCCTGTCATATTTTACATATTATCAATTTCCGATCTATTTTCAGTTGTAAAGCTATAGCAAATTCAGATCCACAATCTAATCCACACAGAAATCTGATATATGGCAGGCAATACATGTAAAATAGACCCAAGAAGATAATAAATATATATTTAATTTGGTTTTCACTGATATATAGACATATATGTATGCATATATGCAACATATATTTCAAAATATTGTAAATGTTTTTTTTTATGTCTTTAATATATGTATGTCTCATTTTTATTACAACATTTGATTTCATATTTGTAATTTTTAATGCATATGTTCATGTTTTAAATTAGCGAAAATGTCTTTAAATCATATGTTCATATGTATATGATGTTATTTAAAAATGTGAAAAATATGTCCAAATTTGTATTTTATACTTATATATTTTATATTTATTATAATATATATTGTAATATATATATTATTTCATATGTACTGCCATATATCTATTTTTATATCTAATTTATATAAATTTCTCAAAATATATATATTTGAAAAAACAATCAATCATATCATATCAAAGTCACGACCAAATCTCAGAATCATATTTATTTCAAAATATTTACCGCTTCACTGAATCTCTAAGAATGGTGTCTGGTTATAAAGTCTCTCTTCTGACCTGTAAACCTCTTGTTTGTTTGTGTTTTCTCCGGCTCTTGACGCAGGAGGAGTGTTGAGCTGCTGATTGGTTCTTAACCCCGGGTCGGTGCTCTTGATTGGTGGGTGTGTTGTTATTGATCGTAGAATCACTTTCAGGGTAATTTCTTGTCGAGGGAGGAAACGCTGAAGAAAAACGCCTTCAGAAACATCAGATGAATCACACGGAGGAAACTCACACATGATCAGCAGGCTTATTATCATTAACTAGAACTAAAACCATCAAAAAACATGGTCATTACTTAAAATAAACATTAAACGGAATAAAGTAAAATATAAAAAAATTTAAACTTATTTTATTTCAGCTAGCTGCCAGGGCAACATTTCTTAGTTTTATTTAGTTTAAGCTGAAGTACAATCATAATATAATATAAAAAAATAAATAAATACATATATATATATACATATATATACATATATATATATATATATACATATACATACATACATACATACATACA
>NW_015555881.1:3206125-3207767 GCF_001515605.1 Sinocyclocheilus anshuiensis
TATATATATATATATATATTACCCACAAGGCCAAGCAGTAAAAAGGAAGAAGAGGTCCAACCTAACATAAAATAAACAAACACATGTAAAAAAAAATATTAAAAAAATAAATAAAACTGAACTGTCTGTTTGACCGATTCATTGCAAATGATTCGTTTTTGGAATCAAACATTGCTGGTTCTGATTCTAAACAGCTGACAGAAATGCAGTGCAGTTGTTACTAAGCAGAATTATTTGTAAAATGTATTTTTATTTTATTTTCAAAGAAATTGAAACTTTTTAGTAAGGATGCATTAAAACGATAGAAAGCCATTTACAATGTTACAAAAGATTCGGTTTCAAATCATGCTCTTCAAACTCTCTGCTCATCAAAGAATCTGTTTGATCAATTCATTACAAAGAAACACTTCAGAAGAGTGATTCGTTCAGGAATCAAACAGTGCTTTTTAAAAAAAAACAAAAAACAAATTCTCAACAGATGACAGAAAATTTGGCATACATGATTGCTGAAATATTGCTAGTACTGCTGGTTACTGAGCAGAATTATTTTAGTTTTTATGTAGAAACGATGGAAAAGAACATGAGTCTCTTCATACCGTGACGGTGTGTGAGTGAAACAGCCTGGGAGATAATCAATACTGCTCAGATCTGTGTGTGTGTGTGTGTGTGTCTCTGTGTGTGTGTGTGTGTGTGTGTGTGTTATTCTTTCCCATAGCCTGGGAGATAATCAATAGCGCTCAGATGTGTGTGTGTGTGGGTGTTATTCTTTCCCATCATGCCTCAGTCAGCTGTAGAGCATCATGACCGCAGGACCCATAATCCCTTCTGCTCCGCGTGCCATTTCTCTGGCTGTTGATCACAGATCACGTGCTGATCGATCAATAACTTTGGGAGTCTACAGTCATTTGAAAGGTCATTTCTGAGATGCATTAAATCCAGGAGAGTTTATGTTCTTGAGCTCCAGCTGGAGAGTTTTACTGAGAATGTTGTTCACTTAAAGTGTTTCAAGGACAGCTTGTCTATTTCTCTCTCTCTCTCTCTCTCAGTGTTGTAAAAGCATGTTGGGAATGACGTACTACAGTAAACGGAGGAGATAAACATGCTCACTGAAAATCTCCACTCTCTAATATGAAGCATTGGACAGTATGAATCACTTCACATATACACACTACACACTACACACACACACACATATATATATATATATATATTTATATATTTATATATTTATAAGTTTGACAGTTTTATTCAATAAGGATGCATTCCAAATTTTTTTTTCACGGCTATAATTATATTTTTATTTATAACTGTTTTAATACAAACATAAAAAAATCAAAGTATCATTAAATATTAAAGACATTTATAATGTTACAAAAGATTTCGATTTCAAATAAATGCTGTTCTTTTGAACTTTCTATTCATCTGTGAATCCTGAAAAATAAAATGTATCAGAGTTTCCACAGAAATATTGTGCAGCACGACTGTTTTCAACATTGATAATAATCAGAAATGTTTCTTGAGCAGCAAATCAGCATATTAGAATGATTTCTGAAGATCATGTGACACTGAAGGCTGGAGTAATGATGCTGGAAATACAGCTGTGCATCACAGAAATACATTACAGTTTAACAGAGATTCACAT
>NW_015555881.1:3207853-3210994 GCF_001515605.1 Sinocyclocheilus anshuiensis
TGGTGTAGGGCAATAGAATATACAGTTTGTACAGTATAAAAACCATTACGCCTATGGAATGTCCCCACAATTTACAAAAACAAACGTGTGTGTGTGTGTGTGTGTGTGAGGTGAAATAGGCTGTCATAGAGAGATAGGCCGAGCTCTGGATCAGTAGGTTTACTATGGCCGCTGGCCAGTGCTTGCTTCCATGTTCTCTTAGGCTGGGATTCACTCATCAATACTTTCACTGGGTCCCTGGAGCTGCAGGGCTGCACCAGTAATCAGGGATATTTTTAGAGGCCTAACACTCTTTCTGGCAAGGTTATATCGCTGGCCTCTGCCGCCTCTTTATCTCGCTCTGGCCGCCAGTGATGGGGAGTTACTAACTAAAAGTAGTCATGCTACTAACTTAACTATGACAGTGACTCTTTGCATAATAATGTCGCTTTTCCAGAAACCAGCAACATTTTCCAACAAAAATCCGAATTTTTGTCTTTTTACCAATTAAATATATAAACATCAAACGTTTTTTTTTAAAGACGTCTGCTCAGAAATATAGTAAAAATAGTGAAATATTATTAGAATTTAAAACAGCTGTTTTCTATGTGAATCTCTTTTAAACTGTAATTTATTTCTGTGATGCGCAGCTGTATTTCCAGCATCATTACTCCAGTCTTCAGTGTCACATGATCTTCAGAAATCATTCTAATATGCTGATTTGCTGCTCAAGAAACATTTCTGATTATTATCAATGTTGAAAACAGTTGTGCTGCACAATATTTCTGTGGAAACTCTGATACATTTTATTTCTCAGGATTCACAGATTAATAGAATGTTCAAAAATAGAAATCTTTTGTATCAATTCAAAAGCCTTTACCGTCACTTTTGATAATTTATTGCATCCTTTATTAAAAAAATAATATGATACTGACCCCAAACCTTTGAACAATAGCATGATATTTTCTTACCTCAATGGTCTTTTCTGGTTATAAACATACAACTCATTAACCTTAATATTTTTTTAGATGTATGCTTAAAATAAGAAAAACATAAACATATTAATGTTATATTAAAATTAAAATATTATATTTTATATTTTAATATAATATTACAAAAAAATAATTATTAATCAATTAATTAATATATAATATTATTAGTAATATAAAAATATTAATACCTTGCACACAGAAACAGGGTGAATTGTCAGTTTAGATGGAATAATATTTATATTGAAATTTGTTCAGTATTTAATGAAGATGAATATATTTGTATTGGCATTTCTTTCAAGCTTTTCTGCTATCTTTAATGGATCACATCCACATACTGTACTATTTGGCCAAAACGAGGTGTCTCAAAATGTTGGTGCTTCTTTTTCAAACAGTCTTTGAGTCCGGGGTGCACTTGTAATACTGTCTCGTTAGGGAGCATTTGTTCTTAGTAAACTGCAGAAATACATTAGAACTTGCTGCTGTAAACAACCACTGAAGAAGCTTTATTTTCAAGAGTCTATCTGATGAGCATGTGGGTGTTTTATCGTGTAATACTGATGTACCTTGGTGTGGTTTTATATCTTTCAAAGGCGTATCTTCTTTGGGAACGACACGTGTGTGATCTTCACACTCATGAACACAGCCGTATCCGTCCTGAGGAGATGAAAGTCAAGCCATAATTAACACGATCAATACAAGCATCTTTAAGCATATAAACAGATGCTCCACATCACATATGAGTGTTTATGCTTCAAAAAAAGATGTCAAATGATTTTTGTGGAAGTACGTATAAAGACAAGTCCTAAAAATGTCATTACAGTAGATCATAATACCAATTAAATACTACTGGATCTTTTTTTTTTTTTGATAATTTTAGAGTTATTTTTAGTAGATGCATGTACGTTTTGTCAAACTTTTGCATTAAAGGTGTATTTGTGCATGCTTATTTACAATAAATGACACGTGGCCTCATATTTTGTTATCTTATTCAATGTCAGGACATTTTTAGGTGTAAATTATGTTTGTACTACACGTTCTAACACCATTAAAACCAGAGCTTAATCGTTTGAAACCTAAAACTGAAACCTCTCTGTCAGAAAGAGAAGTATGGAAGATGCAGAGTCATATTTCAGAGACAAAGACGTGTCGGTGTGTCCTTAATGACGACAATATGTCTATAGCACATTCATACATGCACCAAATGATATCAGCTCATGGCTGATGACCCTATCAGGAGAGACAGAGAGACACTTCCAAGTACATATTCCTCATAATTACTAAATGAAAAATGTTACTGCAGCTAATCAATAGTGTAGTTAGAGGGAATTGATCGGGCTGGGAATCTCTTCTCGGCAGCTCAGATTTTCCCCCTATTCAAAACAAAAGACTCTCCTGAGAACTATCTGACTGACAGAGCGTCAGCGCCGACCCCTCCTGAAAACACAACGAGATAATTAATTATCATCAGCACACAACTGATCATCAGAGCCATTAGAGGAGGGTCAGCAGCACACACACACACACACACACACACACGTCCTGCATGCAGATGTGCACTTACAGTAAAGAAAGTCGAGTTAAAAATTATTCTTAAACTTCAAAAAGTCAGAATCATACAGCGAGGGGATGTGTATAACGGCTCTTTGTGTGTACTTCCTCATTCCTGTGTTTGTGTGTGATTTGTTTAAGCTCACTAGCTCTCACCACAACAAAGGCCTCAAAAGGAAACTGTGAGTTTGAGTTTCAGTGGTCTGGGAATACTTGAAAACCTGGCCGAACAGGGCATGCAGGCACACACACACACACACACACACACACAGACTGTCTGCCCACTTTTTCTCACACTCCCTCTGCTAATTAAACATGCAGCATTAAGACCACAGCACTGAGAAACAGGAAGACAGTCCTGTCTGTCTCATTCTGACCATCTCACTCACACACACACACACACACACACAAACACACACACTAGATCGGCTCCAAACCTAGTGAATCGCACGGCTGTCTGCTGCCTATATAGGCAACATCCTAATTGAAAAGAACCTCATTAGTGATTTTAGCACTCTTCATGGGCAACAACTGTTGGTGTGTTACACAAATAGTGCTCTTCAGACAGACAGACAGACAGACAGACAGACAGACAGACAGATAGATAGATAGATAGATAGAT
>NW_015555881.1:3211134-3211674 GCF_001515605.1 Sinocyclocheilus anshuiensis
GATAGATAGATAGATAGATAGATAGATAGATAGATAGATAGATAGATAGATAGACAGATAGACAGATAGACAGATAGGTAGATAGTGGTTATGTAGTTACACATATTGTGTTAAATAGACAGTTTAAATGTGTAATTAGATTAATATTTAATTTGGGTTATTTTTATTGATTTTGTTGTTGATGCAATATCTATATTTGTACAACACTATGATGCTGTAGGCGTCTAGGGTTCTGGAACAGAGCTCCAGCGTGTTTTGGGACGGTTGTATATTTTTCAGTCTCTCAAAAGAAACACTTGTTCTGTTTCCGTACATAGACACCCTTGAGGCTGTCTGCGGTTCACGGGTTTAAAGATGTGTTAATAATATCCTCCATCTGTGTGTGTGTGTGTGTGTGTGTGTGTGTGTGTGTGTCATAAATGAGAACAGAGATCAATTACAAAACACACACATGCATGTAAATCTGTTGCAGTTAGAGCTGTAGGAATGTTTATGAGCATTATACGCACACACACACACACACACACACACACACACTCA
>NW_015555881.1:3211888-3215185 GCF_001515605.1 Sinocyclocheilus anshuiensis
TGTGTGTGTGTGATGCATATTGATTGGCTATACTCACAGCTCATGTTCAGACTGGTCCATTTTTAAGCCAAGACGCCAACTGATGGTGACATACAGTAAATGGACTCAACCTTACACTGGGTCAAGGAGGACCAGAGACAGCTCAGAGGAGACAGACAGACCCATTGTGTGTGTGAGTGAGACAGGGTGTACTCAAGGTCATGTGTGTCCATGGCTATTGGAGCACAGAAATGTGATGTGACTGATAGCAGCTGTAGCTCAAAAGTGTCTCTCTCTCTCTCTCACACACACACACACACACACACACACACACACACACTAATGTGATGGGAAATGACAGCGGCACTTGATCCCTGTCTGCTTTTCCAAAGACCATCTCCCCCTCAGGATCCCAAACAGAGCTGCCCAACTCACTGCCTATGAGGAAACAGTAGCTGAATTTGGAATCAAATTATTAATAATAATAATAAATAAGAAAATGCCTGAAAAAAGCCCCACATTTTATGACCAGAAGATCACAGAAACTCTTTTCAGGCCAGACAGGGGAAAAAAAAACACCTAGCAACCACCCACAAAGCCCTAGCAACTGCACAACAACAGCCTAAAACACTCAGAACACCCTAGCAACTGCATAGCAACAGCCTAAACACTCAGAACACCCTAACAACTGCATATCAACAGCCTAAAACACTCACATCACCCTAGCAACTGCACAACAACAGCCTAAAACACTCAGAACATGCTAACAACTGCATAGCAACAGTCTAAACACTCAGAACAAGCTAACAACTGCATAGCAACAGTCTAAAAACACTCAGATCACCCTATCAGCTGCATAGCAACAGCCTAAACACTCAGAACACCCTAACAACTGCATATCAACAGTCTAAAACACTCACATCACCCTAGCAACTGCATAGCAACAGCCTAAACACTCAGAACACCCTAACAGCTGCATATCAACAGTCTAAAACACTCACATCACCCTAGCAACTGCATAGCAACAGCCTAAACACTCAGAACACCTTAGCAACTGCATATCAACAGTCTAAAACACTCACATCACCCTATCAACTGCATAGCAACAGCCTAAACACTCAGAACACCCTAACAACTGCATAGCAACAGTCTAAAAACACTCACATCACCCTATCAACTGCATAGCAACAGCCTAAACACTCAGAACACCCTAACAACTGTATAGCAACAGTCTAAAAACACTCAAATCACCCTATCAATTGCATAGCAACAGCCTAAACACTCAGATCACCCTAGCAACTGCATAACAACAGACTAAAGACTCAGAATACCATAGCAACTGCATAGCAACAGTCTAAAAACACTCAGAACATCCTAGCAACTGCATAGCAACAGCCTAAACACTCAGATCACCCTATCAACTGCATAGCAACAGCCTAAACACTCAGAACATCCTAACAACTGCATAGCAACAGTCTAAAAACACTCAAATCACCCTAGAAACAGCATAGCAACAGCCTAGAACACCCAGAACACCCTACCAAATGCATAGCAACAGCCTAAAACATTTAGAACACCCTATAGCAACTGTATAGCAACAACCTAAACACTCATAACACCCTAGCAACTGTATAGCAACAGCCTAAACACTTAGAACACCCTGGCAACTGCATAGCAACAGCCTAAACATTCAGAACACCCTAGCAACTTATTAGCAACAGCTGTAAACCCTTAGAACTCCCTAGTAACAGCATAGCAACAGCCTAAACATTCAGGACACCTTAGCAACTTATTAGCAACATGCTAAAATCCTCTTGAAACACTTTAGAAGTACATAGTGACATCCTGGCAACTGTTGTACAGGCAAACAACATCAAATCAAGTTATTATTATTGTTTTATCATCACCAGCTGCTTTTTTTTCCCTGTCTATATTGTTTTTGTTGTTGCTGCTTAGCCAGTGTTGATGCTGAGCCAAATGTGAACAAAACAAATCATGCCAATAAAGCACTTTAAAACTGATTTAATTCCATTTAAAATAAATGTAATTAATAAAATGATAAATGGCTCAGTCCTGCGTACCTCCACATGCACAAACACACACACACACACACACACACACACACACACACTGTCTGCCCACTTTTTCTCACACTCCCTCTGCTAATTAAACATGCAGCATTAAGACCACAGCACTGAGAAACAGGAAGACAGTCCTGTCTGTCTCATTCTGACCATCTCACTCACACACACACACACACACACACAAACACACACACTAGATCGGCTCCAAACCTAGTGAATCGCATGGCTGTCTGCTGCCTATATAGCTTCATTCTCTCTCAGTGATGACAGACAGACAGACGGATGGATGGATAGATAGATAGATAGATAGATAGATAGATAGATAGAGATCGAGAAGCACAGGCTCTCTTCTTACGTTTCATATTTCATTTAAAAGCATTTTTACATTTATTACTCAAGTAAACCACATCTCTCTCGCTCTGTGTGTGTGTGTGTGCGCGCGTGTGTGTGTGTGTGTGTGTGAGATTCTACATTCTACTTCCTGCTGCCAGTGTGTGTGTTCAAATATCTTGTTTCTTCGACTAGTTCATGTGAATTAATTGTTCATGAGAATGAGGGGTGAGATGTTTTATTAAATCACATTCCTCCTGTAGCTACATAACCACACTGACAAATCAATAAACACTACAGAACTAGTCCCAAAACTAGACCACAACAAGGTTACATACAGCCAAACACCACATTTACTGAACGCTGTCTGTATGAGGACATATGATAAACTTCTGCATTATATGAAGTTAATTATAATCATTACAGACATGAAATGCATCCAGTCTGAGGTCGGTGAGTTTTTTTAAAAATCATTTTAATTTCAATGAGGCTGCATTTATTTGATAAAAAAATACAGTAAAAACTGTAATATTGTGAAATATTATTACTATTTAAAACAGCTGTTTTCTTGCAGATTTCACTTACAGAAAAGTATGAAGATATTAATATGAGTTTTTAGAAACAGTGATGCCATGCAATAATTTAAAGTGCTTTTTGTAAAAACTGATTAACTGATGGTGTGCAGTGTCACATGATCTTCAGAAATCATTCTAATATGCTGATTTTGACCATTAATTGTGCTAATACAGTCATGCTGCTTCATATGTTTTTTTTAGACAGTTAGAAAACAGTTATTTCAAATTGTAGTAATATTTCACAATATTACGTTTTTTCCTGTATTTTTGATCAAAAGAATGAGACTTTTTTCAGAAACATTTAAAAAAAACTTAAAAACTATATTTAT
>NW_015555881.1:3215511-3216620 GCF_001515605.1 Sinocyclocheilus anshuiensis
GTGCGCGCGCGCGTGTGTGTGTGCGCGTGTTTGTGTGTGTGTGTGTGTGTGTGTGTGTAAAAGGGGTGAATTGCAGACATAAGGTCGAGCTCTTCAAAGACACGCACAGGTGGCTCCTAGTAAGCGGGCTCTTAAATGGGCAGCCGTGTGGAGTGGCCTTCACATGTCTGTCTGAAGGACCAATACACTCTCCTCATCTGAGATTAACCATCTCAATTTAGTTGTACCCCACCACACACACACACACGGCCATCGGTCGCTCATTCACACACTCACTATCCCATAATAATCACTTGCGCTCATAAGCAACTAGCAATTTCCAGCACTCTCGCAACCGGTGTCCTCCTCTCCTCAGGAGGGCCCTTAAGCACCCTCAACAGACGCTCTCCCAAGGGTCAGAGTCAGCCCTCGATTCCCTGCACAAACCCGCGGCTCTAACGGCGCCCTGGTAAAGCTAGCGCCATCGATCTGGTGGTCTGCTCTTAAAGAGCCGACTCGATGCCCGGTCACAGTCTCCGGTTATGGGACAGAAATCAAATCCTTGGGAAGGTAGAAGACCTTTAATGGACTCAAATAATGCAGGCGCAGAGAATTCCTCACACACAGAGAAGAATAAAACACCATTCATTCTGATATTGTAAGCTCGTCCGTCTTTTATTTGAGGCTGAAGTCAATTCGGTTCAATTCTGCATGCGTGTGTTTTTGAAGCGGTTCATCGATAAATGCCAGTCGGACTGTTTATTCAATATCACTTGTGTCTCCGATGCTCAGAATCATCCGCTAACTCGTTGATAAATGAGACGTCAAATATTTATCAAAACAACTCGGTTCACCGTTTCTGAACATTAACATCTGAACATTAATGAAGTTTAGCTTGATTTGGAATGAATAGTACAAATGCATATATACAGTATATACAGTGGGTACGGAAAGTATTCAGACCCCCTTCAATTTTTCACTCTTTGTTATATTGCAGCCATTTGCTAAAATCATTTTAAGTTAATTTTTTTTCCTCATTAATGTACACACAGCACCCCATATTGACAGAAAAACACAGAATCGTTGACATTTTTGCAGATTTATTAAAAAAGAAAAACTGAAATATCACA
>NW_015555881.1:3216872-3220419 GCF_001515605.1 Sinocyclocheilus anshuiensis
ATTTCCCTGTATATATATATATATATATATATATATATATATATATATATAATAAAATATGCAGAAGAATAACACAGTAATAAGTGTGCAGTATGAATGAGTTTCTGACTAAATATGTAAGAAGATTAAAAGAAGTCTCTTCTGCTCACTGTGGCTGCATATATTTGATCAAAAATACAGTAAAAACAGTAATATTGTGAAATATTATTATAACTTAAAACAGCTGTTTTCTATGTGAATATGTGTTAAACTGTAATTTATTTCTGTGATCAAAGCTGACTTTTCAGCATCATTACTCCAGTCTTCAGTGTCACATGATCCTAAATATGTAAGGGATGAAATTATGAAAATATTCTTTATACCAGGTAAATACGCCTCATGAATAGGCCAAATAATATTTAATTTACAATCAATATAAAACACAAACATTATGTGCATGTGCAGTTTAGGGAGAAATTATGTTTCGATAAACTTTAATTATTATCAGTAGTAGTATTATTACTGCTTCTTGGAGAAAATAGTCTGATCTTAAATTGGAAAAAGAATGACTTTATAACAGTTTTAAAACGTGTGAACATGACAAAAAGTTGTGAGAGATGAATTAATAACTTCTAGTAAACAGTATAACCTGTGAGATTCTGCTAAAGACAGTAAAAAATAAAAAATAAAAATAAATAAGACATAAATTTACCGTGGTAACCATTTTGAATCAAAGCTGCTTTGGAGATCACATGTTTATTATGATTTTACGGGAATATTATATTGATGTTTTAGCATAAACCATGGTAACGGAAGGTAAATACTTGTAAAAGCAATGTTAACTCTCACACAGACTCTGATCTAAAATCGTTCGATCCGTGATTCCTCCTCAGGAATTCCGCGGCAGTTGCCATGGTAACAGCGGTTCCCGCACGCGGGAGAACTTTTTAGTACTTTTAAAGATACATAAAAGCTTAAAATGACGAACAGATGTGAAGACTGAGGCGATGCGTGTTGCGTTTTAACACCGCGCTCTTGAACTTTTACTCCACTCGACTGATAAAAGCTACAAAACTCTCAAGGAAGAAAGAAAAAAAACCTTTTAAATGTTTGAGATTGATTTAAAGAGTAAATCCCTCCTTTTACATGTTTGAATCTATTGTCTTTTGTGAAGGGAGTTGCTCCTCGGAGCTTTAATTTAACACTCAAAACACATGAGGAATATTAATCAGCCATGGAGTTACTTTCCAGTGAGATACTTTTCTTTTCTTTGGTGTAAAAAAGTAGTTTTTTACACATGAGAGCTTAGAAAGAACATCAAATTATTGATCAAATCTACTTTTTTTTTTATCAACAAAATCAAGATCAAGACTGGACTCCACTGACTTTCACTGTATAGAGTAAACAAACAAACAAACAAACAAAACAATCCCTTCTATAAGTTAAAAAATACCCTTCTTTTACTCACTTTTACCAAACTTCTGACCATGTGCACTGACCAAACTTTAGTGAAGACTTTAGAACTTTAGAAATAGAATATCAATTTTTTTTCCTCCAACAAAATAAAGATTAACACTGGACCCCATTGACTTTAAATGAATGAATGAGCATTATAGGAGCAGAGTTTTGCATCGTGGCTGCATTACATTAAATTGTGCGCTAAATTCTCAATAATTCAACAATTATTCCTCACTTAATGATCTCTTCTGATCTTCACGCCAAACCGTCTTTGACTTTGATATGTGATTGACCAATCAGAACATGAGCGGCCTTATTGATCAGAGTCTCAAGCAGTTCAAGAGGAAACACATCTGAGGAAGATTTAGTTCAATCTGCATTCAGATAATGCCATGTATGTTTGACAAGCATGTGTGTAATGTATTTGTAAAGACTTGGTTCCAGTTGCTTTAATGGAATAGTTCGCCTCCAAAAATGAAAATTTGCTGAATTTACTCACCCTCAGGCTTTCCAAGATTAGGACGAGTTTGTTTCTTCATCAGATTTGCACTGCAAGTGAATGGGTGCCGTCAGAATGAGAGTCCAAACAGCTGATAAAAACATCACAATAATCCACAAGTAATCCACAGCACTCCAGTCCATCAGTGAACATCTGGAGAAGACAAAATCACAATTTTACTGTTTTTCTGATTAAATAAATGCAGCCTTGGTGAGCAGAAGACTTTTAAAAAATATAAATAAAACCTCACCGACCCCAAACTGGATGCATTTTACTTATTATTACTTTACAAATGATCTTGAGCATTAATTTGTACTCTCCTGAGTGATGGTTGCAGGCTGATCTGTGTGTTTGTGTTCACATTTGATTCCAGTATTTTGGTCCGAAGTTCTTCCTGCATCTGCAGTTTACCGCATCTGAACAGGAACCAGATACTTCATCCCTCTTGGCGTCTCACACACACTGGACGAGGTTTGTGAAATATTCATAAAAAGAGATGAACTTAAAACTCAGAGGAAGAGAAACTTGAACGCAAACGCACAAGCAGACGCCATTACCAGACCATCACAGGGGGAAAATATCAACACTTCCCTCTCAGACGCACAGACTAATGACACTTAACATGCAGATTTGAGACACTCAGAGAGGGTCTGATATGACGCTCTAGCTGAGCGTGTGTGTGGTCGTTGAGGGGAGATAATTGCCAGCGTAGCATTAGCACTCTTATCCTGCAGAGCGGGAGAGAGACATAGAGAGACACAGAGAGCGAGAGAGAGAGCGAGAGAGAGAGAGAGAGAGAGACAGAGAGCGAGAGAGAGAGCGAGAGAGAGAGAGAGAGAGAGACAGAGAGCGAGAGAGAGAGCGAGAGAGAGAGAGAGAGAGAGACAGAGAGCGAGAGAGAGAGCGAGAGAGAGAGAGAGAGAGAGACAGAGAGCGAGAGAGAGAGCGAGAGAGAGAGAGAGAGAGAGACAGAGAGCGAGAGAGAGAGCGAGAGAGAGAGAGAGAGAGAGACAGAGAGCGAGAGAGAGAGCGAGAGAGAGAGAGAGGTTCACATCGCCCTTAGCCCAGACAAAGTGTAATAGACAACAATTAGGATCCCTATTTCCTGTTGTTTCCTGTTGGACCGGCGAACTGTGGCAGCTGTCCGCTGGATACCTGGATAAATAATTCACTGCGAGAGAAGCCTGCTGTCTCGTCTTATAAAGGAAGTGCATTTTTCAGACTTAAGTGCAGCTTTAAAGTGAAGACCATCCCGAACGGCTCGCAGGAAAGACGCTGGCGCTTGTAACTCTGTCTGAGGACAGAAACATGAATGAACAGCTAGTAAGAGCCTGGTATATATCTGGATATGCTAGTTCAGAGTTTCACAAACTTTGAACCAAGAAGTCCTTTCATAACCTCCAAATCTGAGAGTGGGAAAAAATTAAGGGAAAAAAAGCCTTTTAACCAGATTACACCTCACAAAATGATGACAAACACACACACACATGCACGCACAAACACACACACACACACACTCTCACACACCACACATACGCACACTCTCTCACGCACACTCTCTCACACACACACACACACACACACTCTCACACACACACGCGCACACACTCT
>NW_015555881.1:3220610-3222506 GCF_001515605.1 Sinocyclocheilus anshuiensis
CACACACACACTCACACACATACACACACACACACACGCACACACACACACACACGCACACTCTCTCACACACAAATGTATAATTTTATTTTTATTCATATATATTTTATTAACATAAAATAACATTAATATAGCTTATTCTTATTTGAATATTACACGTAATTCTTAATTATTATTAACTATTTATTGCAATCTGGTTAAGAGACTGCAAAAGAAAAGTATTTTACACCGTATTTTTAAGCATTTATTTTTATTAATATTTATAATATTAATATATCAATATATACATATTTGAATATAATATCTATCTATCTATCTATCTATCTATCTATCTATCTATCTATCTAAAATTGCATATAGTGAGGTATAATCTGGTTAAACGACTGCAAAAAGTCATTATTTACAGTATATGCAGTATTTATTATTATATTTCACTAATCTTAATATTTATCATATTCTTATAAGATGAATTAGAATAATAATAGATATTAGAATATTCAAATAAAAATTATATATATTACTATTACAATGATTATTAATATTATTATTATTATTATTAATGACCTAAATATTTCTAATTTGTCTTAAATGTAAAATGTCTTAAAATGAAAATATTGCAGCTATTTCTGCTATCTATCAGTTAGCAAATCTAATTATTTTTAGACACTACAAATAATTAGTATAAAAATTTAATACATACAAAAAAATATATATAATTAAATTTAACTATAAATAAAACATACAATTAAAAATATAATTTAGAAATATATAATTAATTTAATTAAAAAAATTATAATATGAAAAGAGACAATGGGAAAATGAAAAGGAAAAATACTTCTGAAATCCAGGAGGCTGGAGTGACCAAAAATATTCATAACATGATCTTGATTTGAGCGGCGTGTCCAAATGTTTGTCCAATTAAATGTTTTCACGAATAAGAATGTCCCTCCCTCTAATTACACCTGCTAAATATTAGAAATATCAAGCAGAAAATCCTGTTTCACAGCTGTGGCGTTAACTAAAGTCTACTGGCTACTAAAGAAAGCACAAGCACTTCAATATTCAATATCAGCGAGAAAACTGCACTCATGAAGTCATTTGATGGGAAACTCACAAACACAATCTGTACTGACCACAAATTACAACACCCAGCATTCAATCTGTCCAAACCAGACGCTCTGAACATCCACAGCTTCATTAGTGGCTTTGCTCCTCGTATTCAGAGCGCAGGCCATTAAAACGCTGTTACGCTACGGCGAGGTTGACTGTGAGATAAATGGCCATCATGATTAAAATATGCAGTAAATAATCACATTGTCGCAACGGCCATTTGCATGTTCAGCAATCAGGCTGGAAAATGATGAATAATATTTTGCACATAAATGTGATTGATGGGTTTTATATGCTTTGTCACGATAATAGAGTGAATTCCAATACGGCTCAAAAATAGCGACAAAAGTCAATGCGCGCGCACACACACACACACACACACACACACACACACGCACACACACACACGCACACACACACACTCAGCGTTAACTAGCAAACCTCCAGTAAAGGTTGTCCAGCAACGATCCCTAAATAGTGACCCCTGCGCTCTACACACGGCATGATGGGATTACCAGTGCAGTTCATTTAGAGGTTAGAGGTAAAGAGAAGGAGGGGCAGCGATTTAACTCACCCCACCCCACCCCCTGAGATCAGCTGACCTCTCAACTCTGACCCTTGACCTCTGAGTGGACAGAGGAAGTGTTGAAGAGGTCACTTAAAACAAAGAAACGTACTGTGTATCACAACACATGGAAAATTTGGGAAAAAAATTATATATATACAGTGGGTACGGAAAGTATTCAGACCCCCTTAAATTTTTCACTCTTTGTTATATTGCAGCCA
>NW_015555881.1:3222562-3229198 GCF_001515605.1 Sinocyclocheilus anshuiensis
CACTATATATATATATATATATATATATATATATATATACACACACACACACACACAGTCCAGTTTTGGTTATTTATTATATACATGTATGTATTTTATTACATACATTTTAATTGATATCCATCCATCCATCCATCCATCCATCTCTCTATCTATAATTAGTTATTAAAATTATTACATGATCAATAACTTCAGTATTTCCTATTACATTATTAATAACTTTAGTATTTCCATTAAATATCATAAATGTAAAATGTATGCCTCTAAATTAAAATACTGCAGCTATTTCCTACAGTTTCAGTTACGTACAGCGCATGTAATACCTGTAATTGCACTGTAAAGTAATTATGTATTTATAATTTCACATGTAATTACACATTATCTAATGAACAGTTGATAGTGAAACAATTGATAGTGAGTGAAAATGTCTATGCAGAAAATAAAAAGGAAAAATACCACCAAAACGTCCAAAAATGAAATTCACATTCATGAAGGTTGTGTTTAATGTTATGTCTGATTTCAATTGATGCATACTCCAATCACGAGTGTCCTCTGCTCTCTCTCTCTCTTTCTCTCTCTCACACACACTCACTCACTCACTCACTCACACACTCACTCACTCACTCACTCACACAGAGGTTTCAGTGGTGGGTGGCCCTGGCTGAAGTCTGTTAGGGGAGGGGCCTGTATGCTAATTAAATGTGACCCCATGCGTGGAGGTCACGCCCCTAACAGAGGGTCACAAACTAAACGGCTCTGCCTCCTAATCTCATATTTCAACATATGCACAGATTCACATCAGCATTCACATGAAAACACACATGTGGTTTTGCTCTATTGGCATTTTTACTACGCCAATAGAGCAAAATTTCAGTATAAGAGGGAAAAAAATTAAATAAGAAATGATTTAATAAAAATACTGACTTTTCATTTACAGTCTTCTAACCAGATTATAATTCACAAAATGTTTAACAGATTTTTCTCTATTAAAATAAAACATTTAATAATATTTTAATCACAATTTTTATAATAATTTAATAATATTTTATAATCCGTATTTTATATATAGGAGAGATCTTACAAACGGCATCTTGTTTTTTATTTAGTGCTGCTTTTTCATAATTATAAAAATATAATAATTACTATAATAATAATTTAAAAATAATGACTTACAGACTTTTCTTTTAAAGTCTTCTAAACAGATTTTAAGTAAAAAAAATTTGTAAGAGGTGTTTTCTATATTTAAATCAAATATTATATATATATATATATAAAATAAAATCTGTATAATATATATAGTCCACAAGACAAAATAATATATGAATTTACACAAATGAGCCAGTTCAAAATGTTATATATGCTTGATTTTTAATACTGTCATTTAATAATAATAATAATAGTAATTATTATTATTATTATTATTATTGTTAACATTTAGCAGATTCTGCAAGGTGTATGTGAACTTATGATTTCAAATGGATATATAACAGAATTTCTATTCAAGTCTTTATTGTTTGATCAGTTTTGTTAAGGATGCTGCTGACATATAAATAAAAAGCCTCTTCAGGGCAGACTGTTTGAGAGATTCAATTCTCTTTAACCTTTCGCCAAAGTCTTGGTAATGGCAGGTTTTAAAACGCCAAGCTGTCGCCTCAGTGACTTTTACTATTTCAGAAGCGCACTCGGGTCGTTAAAGATCCTTTCAGTGAGCAAATAGGATTACAGACTGCTTTAAAGCTGCGAGCGACATCTGCCAGTCATAAAGCCCGTTCTCCATGTGCGCCCTGAGCCCCCGCTGCATCTGAGAGAAAAGACCAAACAAAAGCTCACTAACATCTGCTGGACACGTCGCATTCCTCCGACACACGCTTTAACTAAAGTCCAGGCGGAAAACATTACTAACATCACATTCACATCATCTGAAAACATTAGAATATTCAGAAGAAAAACACCAATGACGTCTAAAAGCTTTCTCATGGACATCAAGATTATAGGTTAAAAAATCATTATTTATTTAAGACATTTTAAGCCTGAAGCAGGCTTCATAGGGTTAAAGCACACTTTTGGCTGTTTGCATTTCACTTCAACAATCCTGTAGTGTTACAATTTAATAAAGGGATAGTTAATGCAAACATAATCATTCTGTCATCATTCATGTCCCCTCAAACCTGTATGACTTTCATTCTTCTGTGGAATATGAAAGAAAACATTTTGACGAACTGTTTTTGTCATCATAATGAAAGTCAATGGGGTCCAAAACAACAATGGACCCACTGAAGAAAATAATAATAATAATAAATTAAGGAAATTTTGCCAAATATCTAATAAATCCTGACTGCAAACTAATTGCTTTTGGCTTCATTTTAATTGAATAAAAAATTATTGCATAAAAATTTATATATTTTTATTTAGCATTTTTATTAAATATTATTTATTTTAAATGTTTATTATTATTATTATTATTATTAATGTATTATTTTAATACATAATTATTTTATTATAATTTTATGTAATTATTTTAATAAATATTAATTAACTTTTAAATAATTAATAGTATTTTAATGAATATTACTAATTATTAATTAATATTTTTATAATTAGTATTGTTTTTAATTAAAAATATTATTTATTATTTTAATTTTATTAATATTAATATATTATTATTTATCATTTTCTATGTTTATTAACTGAATTTAAAAAATCTAGTTTTATGAAAAAACTAGTGAAGGCATGCTAACACACACACACACACACACACACACACTCATATGAAACATCTTTGTTTGCGTTCGGACAGCAGAAACACATTGTTTGCAGCTCCCTAAAGATCAAATCAGGTCTTTTCATCCGCATGCAAACACACACACACACACACTTCCAACGCAAACCTTCTGAGCAGCAGAACATCCATCGCTGCAGACGTTTGTGCTGAACCTCAGCATCAGTGCCATTGCCATGACGACCGCAGCATTGTCCCATGAAAAATGAACCGACGGCACCTGAAGAAGAAAAAAAAAAGGGTCAGAAAACGAGGGAAAGATGGAGTGAAGGAAAGCGGCGCCGATCGATTGCCCATGTTTGTGGACTGTAAAATGGTTTTGGGGGGAGGGAGTGAAAAATGAAAGCCAGGCACCGCAGCATCGCCAGAGGTCAGAGGTCACCGTCACCTGGAGATATGCAGCAGCCATGCTCTGATTGGACGGCTGAACCCGACCCTTCGGACACTGACCGTCTCCCTCCGTCTGTCTGCGTGAGAATTGATTGGCGGTGTGTTAATCAGCTGGACTGATGGTCTCGGGACGCTCCTGTGGGTCAGCGCTCTCTAATCACACACACACACACACACACACACAAACACAGACACACACACGCATACTAGAATCCTGAGCATGCTGCTGTCATCAGATGCTCATAAAGAAGAACACACACACTCACACACACACTCACACACACACACACACAGACACGCACACACAGACACACACACAGACACACGCACGCGCACACACACGCACACGCACACAGACACAGACACACACACACATACACTCACACACTCACACACACACACACTCACACACAGACACGCACACACAGACACGCACACACACACACGCGCACACACACACGCGCACACACACACACTCACACACACACACACACACACACACACACACACACACTCACACAGAGCTGAGCTGAGCTGGACGATTGTGCCAGACAACACACACACACACACACACAAAACTGACGCACAGTGTGTTTGCTGTGGGCAGCGATTGATTTTCCCCCTCGGCGCTGGCGTACAGTGAGAGGAGCAAAATACAAAGTCAGAGGTCAAAGATCACCTGGACTCCATATTAGTGTCCCGTCTGTCTCCCGGTGAGCATTCTGGGTCACGGACTACACCATACAGTCTTTAATGCTTTAATTCCTGCATTCAAACACTCAGAACACCTTAGCAACCACATAGCAACACCCTGGCAACACAGCAGAGAGTTTTGCATGGGCAACTCAGCATTCATCTTTTCTTGCGAGAATGTAAAAATCTAATTAAAATGCAATATAAACTGCATGTATTAAACAAATGTTAATTAACCACAGATTAATGAGTGGTGGATTAATATGACACCACAGCATGAGATATTGACATGATGCCTCCGGTGGGAGACCAGCAGCAATTCATGATGATTAGAGCATTTTGTGAGCTGTAGGACAACTTTTTTCTGCTCGTCTAAAATACACTCATAAAATAAGAGCAAACCAGCAAACCAGACTGGCTTTGAAATGCAAAAAATTGCAAAATAAATGAATTAATAAATTAACAAATAAAATGAAAACAACTAAATACAATTGTGAGAAAATGTTTGACTCTGAGCTGTTGATATATGCCAAAAAAAAAAAAATCACAAAAAAACAATAAAAATGGCAATAAAATGCTTGATTTGAGCGGTTGATTTCTGCAAAAAAGCAAATCACATAAAACAACAGAATAAAAACATTCAATAAATTGACTGAGCTGTTAATAGCAGCAAAAACTGCTAAGTAAATGAAACATTTATTAAAAACAAAAAATATGTTACAAAATATATTATATTTTATATAATACCAATATATATTATATATAATATTTGCAAAATGAATGTATAAATAAAATGAAAACAACAATTATAAAATAAAAAAATAAAAAGAAATTGATTGAAATATTGATAATTTTCTCTAATGGAAGACAGTAATTAGTGATCATTAGTAGAATTTTAGACTCCAAGATGAGCAAGGAATTTCACTGAATATCATTAATTACTGATGAATATCAGGGAATTCAAACTTGACTGAGTTGAACTGATGGACTCTATAATCATCATCAATCATTAATCATCATCATCATCATCATCCAGTCCTGCTAATGAGCGATCAGATGAAGTTTGAATGCTGTTGATTTCTCCTCTCTGGGCTTCAGCACGAGCTTGTATTTTCACACTTCACCTGATGAATTCTCGCGCAGAGTTGATAACAGGCAAAATATTTCAAAGTGAGAGCGTTTGTGAGGACGTGCATCTGTTCTTACTGTCGTTTAGTGAATCTATGAAGCGCTTTCTCGAGACCCCGAGAGGAATAAAATCTCCACAAAAAGGCTGGAAAATAAAATCTTATTTATTCACTCTCAGAAATAGCATTAGGCTGGACAGGAGACTGAAGTAAACGGATGCTCTCTATTAGAGCTCAAAGCACTGAAGGTCTGTTCAGATGCAGAGCAAACGATGGACAAAACAAGCCTGAAAATCAAAACCAAGAGTCCCTACGGAGTCCTTCACGCGCCGTGCCAATATTGGACTGTTTTGTGTCATGCAGGACTAGTCTTTCTGCTCGTCTAAAATACCCACCGACTAATAAAATAAGAAATAAACTTTTGGGTGTTTCAGATCAGTGAAGCAGACTGGTTTAGAGATGAAAAAAAAAGCTAAAAATAATATAAATTAATAAAAAAAAAATTTAAAAACAATACTTGATATCTGCAAAAAAAAGCTAAATAAATAAATACGTAAATAACAATAAAATAAAAAATGTGATAATGTCCGACTTTAAGCGGATATCTGCAAAAAAATAAATGAATGCATGAATTAAAAACAGCAAAAAATACAATAAAATGATTTTGATATTTGCAAGAATAGCTAAATAAATAAATAAAATAGAAAACAACCAAATAAAATTGCAATAAAATGTTTGACCGAGCTGCAAAATAGCACATTAATTAAATAAACAATAAAATTAAAAAAGTTTGACTTTTGTGTTTAACTGACTAGTGCTGTTGATACCTGCAAAAAAGCTAAATAAATAAATCAAAATAACAAAAAATTGATCAAATATTGCAATGAACAGGTGACAACTGCAATAAATAGGAAAATAAATTGAAAACAACAAAAAACTGAGCATTTGATGTCTACAAATATAGCAAAACAAATTAATAAATAAATAATTAAATAAAATGAAAACTACAACAAAATGAAATTGTGTGAAAAGGTTTGACTGCGCATTTGATATCTGCAAAAAAAGCAAAATAAACAAAAACAACACCAACAATAACATTTTAAAAACCGCAATAAAATGTTTTAAAATGGTTGATATCTCCAATAAATAAACAAATATAAAATAAACACATAAATAATATGAGCTGTTTATAACTGGAAAGCTACATAAATAAAATAAAGATTGTACAAATATAGCAAAAATTAACAATAATAAAATGTTAAAACATGTCATAAAAAGTTTGAGCTGTTGATATCTGCGAATAAAGCAACAGCAATACAATTTAAAAACCCTACTATCAAAAAAATGTCTGTGTATAGAACAGTCATGTATGACATTAGGATTAATGCATTTGCACTGAATATCTGATATTGATTACAATGACTATTTTTATGCATTTATGTGAATGAAACAAACACGAACAGAGGATTCTCACGTTTACCTTTATTAACACAATTACACAACAAGATTTATTATCCAGATTTGTTATCCAGAAAAAGCATTAAAGCACAGCCTGATATAGTGAATGTACCGTTATCCCTCACACACACACACACACACACACACACACACACACACACACACACACACACACACAAACAAACACAC
>NW_015555881.1:3229678-3233547 GCF_001515605.1 Sinocyclocheilus anshuiensis
ACACACACACAATCACACACTTACACACACATACATACACACACACTCACACTCACAAACACACACACAATCACACACTTACACACACATACATACACACACACTCACACTCACAAACACACACACAATCACACACTTACACACACATACATACACACACACTCACACTCACAAACACACACACAATCACACACTTACACACACATACATACACACACACTCACACTCACACACACACACACACACACTGGACAGATCCAGTCCTGATGTGTCTGATCAGACGGATCATCATGCAGATGTTATGATGACTTCAGACGTTTTTCAGTCTTAATAACTCATATTTCAGGACTCGTGAACGTGAATGATCTCTGACAGAAGCATGGAGGGGAAAGAGTGTTTTGATTGTCTCTTTCAGGTTTGTTGACATGCTTGAACTCGCAGCTGTGCGATGATTCTCCAGACAAACACGCTACATTCATCCCAAAACCACAAACAGAAGAAATTAGATTCTGCGTCAAAAAAATGTAGCCTGTTTTAGGACCATTACGATTTAATTATGTTAATTAATCTTTTTTTTTTTTTTTTCTATTTTCATTCTGATTATTTTCAAGAAAAAAATTATAATGAAATTAAGGCTATTTCTCTATAATTAATCATTTTTTTTTAAATGTTACTGCATGAGAATGACTTTTAAAAACAATTCAGTAAATGACATTCAAAGTTGCTGATTTAAATGCTGAATGCTATAATTAATTTTTAAATATTACAGTATGAGAATGACTTTTTATATTACAACAAAGAGAATTTGATTCTGGAAATGTGTTTAATTGTTATGAAAAATACCACACAATGCAAAAAACATCCTAAAATAAAATTATTTTTGTTGTTGATTTTGGGATGAAATCCTGAATATATTCAGCTAACTGTGATTTCTATAAATGCAGTATTTTATATCACAGACGTGTCTCTAATATGTTCCTCTATCTGTGCATTACAGCAGACGGAGTGCAAGAAAAGCGAAAGCGACTGTTTTTAACGTTTTTAACGTGTATTTCAGTGCCAGTGACGTCACACAAAACCAAAAACACAGACAACAGCAAACCGAAAGAGTTCACAACTACACCACGAGCTCAACTAAAAATCATTCCTGAAAATAATTCCTATGATACACCATATCACGATATGATTCGAGTCATTCTTGCACTATTCTGCATAAATACGCCAGTATTGCCGCCATTCATATACTTTTAATGATAGCCAACATTACAGCCCCGCGTGCAATGCAGCTCGCAGTCACTGAGCGTGCATGGGTTGATAAGGTAAACCTCCGGACAAGTTTTCTTGTGCGCACCCGTTTTTAACGCGTCTTGACTGTCGTACAGTCTGACATTAATGACAACCGAGATCCCTCAGTGTGACATGATCATCACATTCGTACAGTCTGACAAGTACAATCCTAAATGGGGGGAAGTCGTGGCCTAATGGTTAGAGAGTCGGACTCATAACCCAAAGGTTGCGGGTTCGAGTCTCGTACCGGCAGGGATTGAAGGTGGGGGGAGTGAATGTACAGCGCTCTCTCCCTCCTTCAATACCACGACTGAGGTGCCCTTGAGCAAGGCACCGAACCCCCAACTGCTCCCCGGGCGCCGCAGCATAAATGGCTGCCCACTGCTCCGGGTGTGTGTTCACGGTGTGTGTGTGTTCACTGCTGTGTGTGTGCACTTTGGCTGGGTTAAACACAGAGCACTAATTCCTAGTATGGGTAACCATACTTGGCCACATGTCACATCACTTCCACTTTTAAAGGACTTTTAAATAAAATCGCACAGTGTGAGCCCGGCTTTAATTAAAAAAGCAAAAACTGTCAAGACAAACTTTAAATGTTACCTTGTTTGAAAAAAAGTTTAAAAGCCTTGACATTTATAGGTTTATAGGCTTGATGGATGATGGATGGAATGGTGGATAGATGAATGGATGATGGATGGATGGACAGAATGATGGATGGATGATGGGTTGATGGATGGATGGACAGGACGATGGATGGATGATGGATGGATGGACAGAATGATGGATGGATGATGGGTTGATGGATGGATGGACAGGACGATGGATGGATGATGGATGGATGGACAGAATGATGGATGGATGATGGATAGATGGATGGATAGACAGAACGATGGATGGATGATGGATGGATGGAAAGAACGATGAATGGATGTATGGACAGAATGACAGAATGAGGGATGGATGGACAGAATGATGGATGGATGGATGGATGGATGGAATGGTGGATAGATAAATGGATGATGGAACGGTGGATAGATGAATGGATGATGGAACGGTGGATAGATGAATGGATGATGGAACGGTGGATAGATGAATGGATGATGGATGGATGGAATGGTGGATAGATGAATGGATGATGGATGGAATGGTATATTGATGGATGGATAGAATGATGGATGGATGATGGATGGATGGACAGAATGACAGGCCGATGGATGGATGATGGATGGATGGACAGAATGATGGATGAATGATGGATAGATGGATGGATGGATGGATGGATGGACAGAATGATGGATGAATGATGGATAGATGAATGGATGATGGATGGATGGAATGGTATATTGATGGATGATGGATGGATAGAACGATGGACAGAACGATGGATGGATGATGGATGGATGGACAGAATGACAGAATGTTGGATTGATGGATGGATGGACAGAATAATAGAACAATGGACAGATAGATGGACGATGGATGATGGATGGACAGAACGATAGATGGATAAAGGAAAAGTGGAAAGATGAATAGAGGATGGATGGATGGAATGGTATATTGATGGATGGATGGACAGAACGATGGATGATGGATGGATGGATGGAAGGACAGAACGATGGATGGATGATGAATGGATAGACAGAATGATGGATGGAATGGTGGAGAGATGAATGGATGATGGATGGATGATAGAATGATGGATTGATATTTAAATGCCATACTTTAATTTTGTTTATTTTTATTTCTGTTTCATATATTCTATGCTGTGTCATTGCTTTTGATATTTCTATTGATTCTTTGCCATTACATACAACTATTTACTTAAGAATTGATTCTGGTTTGAACTGAGAGAGAGACGCCAGTGATCACATGAGACTGCAAAAAACAGATGAAAATCTGAACAAATCTGACAAATCTGAACATGAGATGGAAGATAAGCGAAACACACACACAGGAAGCTCTAGAGTTCCCACACACTGAGTCAGTCAGTCTACACACACACACACACACATGCGCGAGCATGTTCCTCCGGTGCTCCAGAGAGGGGTAGGGCTTCAGCGGTGTCAGACGGCCAGTCGCCCTCATCCCCAGCCTGGGCAAGCGAGGCGGCAGCCGCGGACGCCTGCGGACCCTGGAGGACTGGAGAATTCATTAGTACACGCACACCATTCAGACGGCCTGGTTTAGCCTTACAGTAATGATACCATTAGCCTAAGACATTCTTACACACACTCACACACACTCACACACACACAGGTTTGTTTTTGTGAAAAGTGGGGACATCCCATAGGTGTAATGGTTTTTATACTGTACAGACCGTATATTCTATTGCCCTACACCAACCCTACCCCTAAACCTACCCCTCACAGGAAACTTTGTGCTATTTCAGATTTTCAATACACTCCATTCTGTGTGATTTATAAGCGTTTTGAAAAGTGGGGACATGGGGTAATGTCCTGAAAAGTCACCTTCTCCTTGTAATACCTATGTCATACCTTTGTCATTATACAACTTTATGTCCTCATTTGTCACAAAAACACACACACACGCACGCACGCACGCACGCACGCACGCACGCACGC
>NW_015555881.1:3233557-3238842 GCF_001515605.1 Sinocyclocheilus anshuiensis
AGCAGTGACATAATGAGACAGTGTCTAAACATGTGCCTGTTTTTATTTCCACAGCATATTCACTTAAATGTCAGCTAGATAAACCCTTGTTTGAAACCTTAAAAAAGCTATCAAATGTGACTCCGAATGGCTAAATATTTTAATATAAATAACATAAAAATATAAATATACATATAAATAGAAATCTAAAAATATAAATGTGTACTTAAATATAAATTTAAATATACTTTACCACTGTGAAGAAGAGCAGCTTAAACCGCCAGCAGAGAAGATGAGAGACCGCAGACAAAACACTAGCGTGATTTTCAAAAAAATAAAAATAAACAAATAATAAACAAATAAAAAAATACACAAAAACTGTAAATAAAGTAAATAATAAAATCAATACGTAATTGTAATATAAATATATTATCATTATTTAGCAATCTAGATTTTAATATTAAATATTTACATATAACACTACATAAAAACAACATCAGCCTTACAAAAGAGTGATTAAATTAATAATAATAATGTAATAAAAATATGAATATAGTAAATAAAAACAAAAATATTTAATTGTTTAATATAAATATATGATTATATATATATAAAATACCAATAATACATACCTATTATTATTATTATTATTTTTACATGTAACCGAACATAAACAAAATCAACGAATACAAATATTGTAAATAAACATAATAAAAATAGCTGAAAATTATCAACATATATATATCTCTATAAAATACATCAAATACTGTTTTATTATTGTTATTAATCAATATTATGCTATAATTAATTTATAATTATGTTATAAGTAAATAAAATAAATAAAACATATGTAATTGTATAATATAAATACTATACAATTATACAAAACAAATATATAACTGTATAAAATAAATATAAATCATCACTATATACCCATTATACATTAATATACATTATATTTATATATAAATTTATGGTAAAATAAAAAAATAGCCTATAACAAAAGAGTACAGTGGCAGTACTGAATGATTATCATATTCATAAGATAAGATATATTATCATATCACAGCCTCTATTTACAGATCATCGCAACTTTTCTGGCATGTTATGCACCTCACGTTACAGTTATTTATTCATTACAGTAGCATAATTTTTATACCTATTTTGTTATGCAATTATTTTCTTAACAATAGCATTATAAACTGTGCTTTGTTTAGCTTTCCTGTCTAATTTAACATGTTTAAATTCAGTCTGAACACATTTTTCTGACCCCAAACCACCGTGAGCCTGAAAAGCAGAGCCTTCAGATGAACACAGACAATAAAACACACGCTCCAGGACAGCAGAGCATCAGACGTCTGTATAATTGCTAGTAAACTTGTGTTTGATTGAATCAGGAGCTGAACGTCGGCTCATCTTCTGAGCAGCTGTGGGAATGATAAACAGCCGGAGTAATGCAATAACCGTCCGACCTGTCACTAAAAACACCCTCATAACACAGCCATTAGATTAAAGACAGAAGCGGCGTTATGAGAGCAGCACGCTAACGCAATCTCTCACAATTAAAGATGAACAGCCTCACCTGAGCCGCGTCTGTGATGAAGATCTGACAGCAGGAATAAAGGCACAGAGCGGCAGAAATATTGGCCTGTCAGATCACGAACACTCACAGAAAACCTCAGCAGACAGAGAAACACAGTCAAGAGCGTCTCTTCAGGAAAATCAACTGCTTATGACTTTCTGTGTGCTTTAAACCCCATGAAGCAGGGTTATTATATTTATTATTATTAGTTATTATAGTCAAAACTTAAACTTAAAAAAAAAAATCTGTTACATGAAAGAAAATAAACTTTAGCTTAAATAAGCGATTTATCGCATCCAAAATAAAAGTTTGTGTTTACTTAATATATAGTATGTGTGTGTACTGTGTATATTTATTATGTATATACAAATACACAAAAAAACGTATATATTTTTGAAATATTTACATATATATATATATATATAAACAAAACATTTTTCTTAAATATACACATGCATGTGTGTGTATTTATATATACACACTCACTCACTCACTCACTCACTCACTCACTCAGACCAATCTTGTGACCCCAGCTGTGACATCACGTTCAGGATGCTGGACCGGATCGATCGCACAATCTCTCTCTCAGCAGGGCAGCGGTTCCCATCATGCACCTCTGCCTGCTCACACCTGCCCTCTGCCCTCCGACGGACACCTGCAGGCCAGATGAGCGCCACCCCACCGGCGCCAATCCAAACTCACCGCAGAGACGCAGTACGCTTACCTGGCATTTCCCAGTGCGGACGTCATAAAGAGCCACTGAACCCTGACGAGCGCCGACAGCGATGCGATCACAGTACGCCACCATATAAAACCTGCGGAGAGAGAAAGCACTGCTGCATACTGATTCTCCAGCACACTACTGCTCTCTCTAGTGCCATAAATCAACTATGATTTTAATTGTCATTTTTTGACTCTTTTCAAAATTAATTTAATTAGGAGCAATTGCATTTAACTACATTTTTAACAAAAATAATTGATAAATTATTTTAATTCACTCTTTTTAATGTACATTTTCAATTAATTCGTTTTTTCACTAAATTTAAATAATTTTAAATGAATTAATTGCAATTTAATACATTATTTGTGTTATTAAATTAATACTTATTTTTTGAAAAGTATTGATTTATTATTATTTATTTTATTAAATTGTGTTAAATTAAATTTTTAGTATCCATAATTCAATCAAAAATGCAAATTAACAGTTTATTACAACCGAGTCATAATAAATAACCAAGAAGAAATAAAGAAATAAATATTGCTTATATTTTTTCATTACGAAAATTAATTTTTAGACATTTTGTTTCATGAACAATTATATTTTAGTATAAAAAAATTATATAAATAAAATATTATAATAAAATAGTTTATTATAACTGAGTCATCATAAATCATAATCAACAATAAATAAATAAATTTAAATAAATACATAAATATACATTTATGACATTTTTTCCAAAATGAGTTTTTGTGGACATTTTGTTTAATTAAAATGACAATTTTAGTACACAAAATTCATTGTTAAATAATCACTTATTTCTGAGATAATGGAATGGCATGCTAAATTAGTGCATTAGCATACTAATGATTGAAAAACATAATGTTGCATACTTTATATACCTCATTACGGTAATATGCAAATTGAGTTTAGCCGATATCAGGACGTTAATCCATCAAATACGCATCACCTCGCTGTCACCTGAGGTTTGACCTCTGACCCTCTGAGATCAATGAGCTGCTCGTTTGACCCGTCATCAGTTTTATAAGTTTATCAGTGTCTAATCAATAAAACCGCTTGTGCCACCGGCGCCAATCCAAACTCACCGCAGAGACGCAGTACGCTTACCTGGCATTTCCCAGTGCGGACGTCATAAAGAGCCACTGAACCCTGACGAGCGCCGACAGCGATGCGATCACAGTACGCCACCATATAAAACCTGCGGAGAGAGAAAGCACTGCTGCATACTGATTCTCCAGCACACTACTGCTCTCTCTAGTGCCATAAATCAACTATGATTTTAATTGTCATTTTTTGACTCTTTTCAAAATTAATTTAATTAGGAGCAATTGCATTTAACTACATTTTTAACAAAAATAATTGATAAATTATTTTAATTCACTCTTTTTAATGTACATTTTCAATTAATTCGTTTTTTCACTAAATTTAAATAATTTTAAATGAATTAATTGCAATTTAATACATTATTTGTGTTATTAAATTAATACTTATTTTTTGAAAAGTATTGATTTATTATTATTTATTTTATTAAATTGTGTTAAATTAAATTTTTAGTATCCATAATTCAATCAAAAATGCAAATTAACAGTTTATTACAACCGAGTCATAATAAATAACCAAGAAGAAATAAAGAAATAAATATTGCTTATATTTTTTCATTACGAAAATTAATTTTTAGACATTTTGTTTCATGAACAATTATATTTTAGTATAAAAAAATTATATAAATAAAATATTATAATAAAATAGTTTATTATAACTGAGTCATCATAAATCATAATCAACAATAAATAAATAAATTTAAATAAATACATAAATATACATTTATGACATTTTTTCCAAAATGAGTTTTTGTGGACATTTTGTTTAATTAAAATGACAATTTTAGTACACAAAATTCATTGTTAAATAATCACTTATTTCTGAGATAATGGAATGGCATGCTAAATTAGTGCATTAGCATACTAATGATTGAAAAACATAATGTTGCATACTTTATATACCTCATTACGGTAATATGCAAATTGAGTTTAGCCGATATCAGGACGTTAATCCATCAAATACGCATCACCTCGCTGTCACCTGAGGTTTGACCTCTGACCCTCTGAGATCAATGAGCTGCTCGTTTGACCCGTCATCAGTTTTATAAGTTTATCAGTGTCTAATCAATAAAACCGCTTGTGCCGGTGATACTAAAATCAAAAATCACTGTTACTAATTACTTTGACTAGATCGTAGCGGATTTAACTTCAGTAACTACTCAATCAGAAGATGAACAGAAATACTCACTGCTTTACTCATCTGTTCATTTCTAGAGTCTTTACATGACAATAAAAAAATACAGAAACCATCTTTAGTTTATAGTTATAGCAGTTATATTATTATATAGTTAAATTAACTAAAACTATTAAAAACATTTTTTGCTGACTGAAATTAAGTTGAAATAAAATTAAATATAAACATTATAAGAAATTTTTTAATTAAATGAAAATTTAATGATGAAATAAAACTAAAACTAAATCTAAAACAAACTAAATCTGGAATAAAAATAAAAAATAAATCAATTTAGAAATATTTTTAAAAACAAAAACTAATAAGAATGACAAAACCACACAAGAAAACTACTAAAAACTATTTAGAAATGTTTTAAAAAACAAAAAACTATTAATAATGACAAAACCATCTAAGAAAATTACTAATAATAATTTAGAAATATATATAAAAAAAAGAATAAAAAATTCAAAAGTACACATACGAAAATTACTAAAAAACAACTAAAATATATATATATCCACCAGCAGGTCCACCACATCAGACGGCATCTTCTCGATCAGAATCTCCATGACGCGCAGGATTTCAGTTTTGGCGCGAGCGAGAGTCGTGGTGTAAACGTTCTGCTGAGACTGAGAGCCCTGGGACTGCATCGCTGTGTGTCTGTGAACCTACACACACATACACACACACACACACACACGTTTGTTTCTG
>NW_015555881.1:3239045-3240242 GCF_001515605.1 Sinocyclocheilus anshuiensis
GCACACACACACACAGAGAGACAGACACACACACACACACACACACACACACAGAGACAGACAGACACACACACACTCACGCACACATGCGCACGCACACACTCACTCACACACAGACACAGACACAGACACACACACACAGAGAGAGAGAGACAGACAGACACACACACACACACACACACACACACTCACACACACACAAATACACACACACACACACGCACACACAAATACACACACACTCACACAAACATATCTGTTTTGCTCGTGTATTTGTATGTATTTTTTTGTGTATCTTAGCATCTGTCCTTTGTCTTAGTGTGTCACCAAAACTAATTTAATTAAGAATAATTTTAAATAACTCATTTTTGTACAAATGTAATTAATTTTGAAGACATTTAAATCTTTTTTGTTACACAAAACTCAATCAAAAATGCAAAATAATTGTTTATTATAAATGAGTCATAATACACAATAAGTAAAAAATAAATTAAAAAATCTGTTTAATTCACTGTTTTTTTTACTAAATTTAAAAATAAATTTTATTTATTGATTTTTAATTAAAGAATAATTTTAATGATCTCATATTTCTACAAAAGTAATACAATTAATAACTATTTTAATTAAAACATTTTTTCAATCAAAAACAAAATAATTGCTTATCTGAGTTGTGTGAGCACGTGTAAGAGTTTATATTTCTTACTTGTGTATAAAAACTTTTGTGCATTTTTGTCTAAGTGTGTGTCATCAAAATTAATTTACAATAACTAACTCATTGTTTCTACAAAATTTATATAATTAAGAACAATTTTAATTAAGTAGTATAATTAAGAATTTTAATTAACATTTAGCATTTTTTGTATTACAAATTTAAATCAAAATTAGCAATTTTTTTTTACAAAATTAAAGAATTTTAATTATTTCTTAATTGAATTATTTTTTAATAATTTTGTATTTTTTTTACAAATTAATTAAGAATAATTTTATTTATTTAATTTTATGGTTTTAATTTAATCATAAATGAGTCAAAAATGACTAAATAAAAACAAAGAAAAAACACACAGGAGGCATTTCAGCAAGCTAAAGGTTTTACATATCTACACACCTCAGTGTGTGTGTGTGTGTTTATGTGTGTGTGCGTGCGTGCGTGTGTGTGTTTGTGTTTGTGTGGGTGTGTGTGTGTGTGTGTGTGTGTGC
>NW_015555881.1:3241280-3242505 GCF_001515605.1 Sinocyclocheilus anshuiensis
GCACTTTGGAGAGGTGTTCTCTTCATGGATGAATCCTGGTTTTCACTGTACAGGGCAGATGGCAGATGGCAGACAGCGTGTATGGCATTGTGTGGGTGAGCGGTTTGCTGATGTCAACTTTGTGGATCGAGTGGCCCATGGTGGCGGTGTGGTTATGGTATGGGCAGGCGTATGTTATGGACAATGAACACAGGTTCATTTTATTGATGGCATTTTGAATGCATAGAGATACCTTGACGAGATCCTGAGGCCCATTGTTTTGCCATTCATCCACGACCATCACCTCGTGTTGCAGCATGATAATGCATGGCCCCATGTTGCAAGGATCTGTACACGATTCCTGGAAGCTGAAAACATCCCAGTTCTTGCATGGTCAGCATACTCACCGGAGTTTGTTTGGGATGCTCTGGATCGGCGTATACGACAGCGTGTTCCTGTTCCTGCCAATATCCAGCAACTTCGCACAGCCATTGAAGAGGAGTGGACCAACATTCCACAGGCCACAATCAACAACCTGATCAACTCTATGCGAAGGAGATGTGTTGCACTGCGTGAGGCAAATGGTGGTCACACCAGATACTGACTGGTTTTTGGACCTCCCCGGACCCCCCAATACAGTAAAACTGCACATTTTAGAGTGGCCTTTTATTGTGGCCAGCCTAAGGCACACCTGTGCAATAATCATGCTGTCTAATCAGCATCTTGATATGCCACACCTGTGAGGTGGATGGATTATCTCGGCAAAGGAGAAGTGCTCACTAACACAGATTTAGACAGATTTGTGAACAATATTTGAGAGAAATAGGCCTTTTGTGTACATAGAAAAAGTCTTAGATCTTTGAGTTCAGCTTATGAAAAATGGGGGCAAAAACAAAAGTGTTGCGTTTATAATTTTGTTCAGTGTATATATATATTTATTTTTTATTTTTTTTTCCCATTTAGGGGCTGGGATCTGGACATGTTCAGTGGAAAAACTTCAAAATTACACAGATAGTTTTTCCCTTTAACAGAAGTCAGTGTTGTGAGGTTGAATCGTGTTGAACACAAACCCAGAGGTGTCAGTATGTGTCCGTCAGCGGAGCTCTAACGAGAGGCTCGTTCACTCGACTGCAGGCCTCTATTAGTCTACAACAGCCACACATGCTGTATCCATGGCAATGGTCAATATGTGTGGGAGGGTGAGAGGGGAGAGGTCAGCACATGTGACTGACACAGACACCCACAC
>NW_015555881.1:3242531-3242848 GCF_001515605.1 Sinocyclocheilus anshuiensis
GACACACACACACACACAGTAAATCTGTCGCTCATCAGCTGATGTGATCAATGTTGATGTTGTTTGTTACAGATCAACTGCTTAATAATCACACACACAACGATCCGCCGCGCGTCTGGATTTATCTGCGTCTGCTCGCGGGCCTGTGGCCACGGCAACAGGTCGCCGGGTAATTACCGCGGCAACAGAGAATAATGAGGTGAGCTAATTGATGCAGACGGATTCCAGCCGAAGCTTTCAGCAGATACTGACTTCATCCATCGGTGTGTGTGTGTGTGTGTGTGTGTGTGTGTGTGTGTGTGTGTGTGTGAGAGAGA
>NW_015555881.1:3242991-3243882 GCF_001515605.1 Sinocyclocheilus anshuiensis
ATTATATTATATTATATTATATTATATATTTTTTGCTATATTACGTTATATAAAATATTTTTGCATTGAGATTTTAACAAAAATTGAAATTTTTTCTCCTAACTGTAATATTTAAAAATTAAATATAAATAAAAATTACTCCAAATAATGTAATATTGTTCTATATTAATACAATTAATAAAAAAATATTGTTGTACTGAGTTTAATTTATGCTTATTTAAATTGAATAAAATGTTTGTATTACAGCAATATTTGCGCTCTTAAATATATATTTACATTTTTTTATTTAAATTTTTTTTGCATTGTGACATTATATCAAAATTAAACATTTTCCTTTTAATTCTAAATTTAAAAAAAAACTGAATTCTTTTAAAAATATTCTCGTACTGCATATATTTACACAGATATTTTTATTTTTTTTTATTAGGTGAACCTGCCCTCAAACGTCTCTAAATGAGCGGCACTTGAGCTGTAATGTGGACCAGCCGGACGTAGCCATATAGAAACATAGAGACATCGAACTACACCCCACTTCCTGTCTGGACAGGAAGAAGACAGCCAAGGGAGGAAATCACCTGCAAATTTATTGTCCCGTGTTTCTCAGGCGGGCCAAATGGGTCGAGTCCATTTTTCAGAGCGGACACCTTTGTTTAAGACTTGACTTGGTTTAAATGGATGAATTAATATTGACAAAACATCAGCCGGGCTAATGAGCAGTTAGTTAAAGCAATAAACATGCCACATTAGAGGCTGGGCCAAAGGAAGCTAATTAGGGCGTGACGAGAGGAAGAGAGAGAGAGAGAGAGCTTTAAACCATTAGCTCCAACACCCACACGCTTTTGACTGGAAACTGTCTCTCTCTCACACACACACACACACACACACACACAC
>NW_015555881.1:3244003-3249125 GCF_001515605.1 Sinocyclocheilus anshuiensis
AAATATTATTTTATATTACAATAAATACTTAAAACTACTTAAATATTTTTGTATTATTATATACTATAACATTTTAAAATATAAACTTATTGTTATGGTTACTTTATAGTTACTTATATTTTAAAATAATGTTATTATTATAATATATTATTATAATACAAATATATTCTTTTATATACAAATATATATCAGTCATTTTCACGCATGGTAAAAATGCAGAAGAAGTTGCAAATAAGCTGGTAAAAATCATATCCTGGCTCAATCAGTGTTATCTGAAATTAAATGTGTCAAAAACAGTTTGTATGTTCTCTTCTAAAGGACATAGTGTTGATATAAAACAGGATATTTTCATTTCGGGAGAGAGATTACAGGTTTTTTCTGAATATAAATACTTAGGGGTTCATTTGGACTCATGTCTTGGTTTTAAAACGCATATAAAAAAAGGTATGTAAAAAGGTAAAATTTTATTTAGTTAATTTTCGATTTATTAGAAACTCTTTATCAAACGAGGCTGTAAAAGGTATATTTTCATTCTATGATTATTTCTCATATTGCTTATTGTCTGACAAGTAGGTCTAATACACATGCTTTAGTTCTAAAACCATTGGAATTATTGTTCAAACAAGCACTTAAAATTTTAGATTAAAAAAAATGTGTCATATCTTAAATACATATAACCTGCTTAGCTGGGAAAACATCACTACGTTTAAAAATGTTTGTTTAGTTTATAAGATTATGCATGGTTTAGCTCCTCCTCCTCGGGTTGATTGTATTAAATTTAAATCTATTGAAAACAGAGTAACTAGAGGTGCATAATTCCACATAGAAAAAGCTGTTTTTTCATTCAGAGCATCACAATCAATTAGAGAATGTACATCATTTAACTCATTTAAGCATCATTTTAAGAAATGGCTTCTTCATAACCAACAATGTGAACATTAATGTTGTTTATATATCTTAATAAGCTGCTTTCTATTTAAATTTTTTTAATACATATTACTTTATTATTTTATTGTATAATTTGTTGCTTAATTTTTGGTTGAATTTCGTTGTCAGTGTTTTGTCAATTTTGTTTCTTTTTCTCTCTTATAGTTTTTTGGAGAACTAAGGGACAACCAATGAAAACTAGCCTTTGGGCTAATTTGGGTACATTTACATTCATGAATGTTGATTAATGTACACTGTCCCTTTTTTGTGAAATAAATAAATATAAACACTTATGTATTACAATATAATTATATAATTTTAAAATACAAATTTAGTTTTTAATAAATTCTAAAATAAATACATTGTTTATATTACTTTTATTTATTCCAGAATTCATAAACAGTATGTTATTTTAATATAAAATACAATTATTATAATACAAATATACAATTGTATAACTGTATTATGGTAAATACTTATTTTATGATTAAATAATGATATTATTCTAAAATATAAATTTACTGTTTAATGAAATAAGTACATTACTTAGTTTCTCATACCAGTACAATACATTAATATTTGAATATAAAATAATACAATTATTAATTATAATGTAGTACTGTTATTGTGTTAACTTATAAATGTAGTTTTATAATTTCTTTATATTACTTTGATTTATTCCAGAGTTTATAAAAAAAAAAATGTTATTTTAATAAGTTAGTTTTGATCAAATGAGAGGAGAAAGTTTAAAATGCACATGTTCAACAAACTGTTATTTCTTTATTGTGTGATGTTTTCATTGCTTTTTCTGATGCATTTAATCCAATCACGTGGTTACAGTCATCTGTCTGTGTTTATCAGTCGGGTTGTTTTCACTGCTTACAATGACAATAATATTACTGAGCACATTCTGCCATCATTTTGACTTATGTCATTATAATAGGAGTGCAAATTATACTGTCGGATGCAATAAGCGACAGAGCAAACGCTCTTCAGGATGGATTACGCCGTCTCTCGCTCGTTCCCTGCGTCTGGTACACAATATTGATTTATGAACGATATCGACGGCGTATCTTTTAATACCAGCCGATCTATTGTAATGGCATTGCACGTGAATCGCATTTGCCGCTCCAAACAAAATCAGCTAAAAAGGCCAGACGACTGCACCATTTCTCTGCGTATTTCCATCTGAAAAACAGGCGGATCGGGGAGGACGGATAATAAAATTATCAAAGAGCAGAAAGCATCAATTAAACAGAGAGAGGGAGACGGAGAACAATAGGAAAGATGCAGCAGACGCTCCTTCACGCTGGCAAACAGATCAATAGCATCATGCACTGCATTCGCTCTGGCGTTCCCACGGCAGCCGCTCTCCGACAGCATGGATTATCAGCTCCCATGATGCACTGCCTGCTCCGCCGGCCCGCGCGCACATTGATCACCGATACGCAGGCAGGTAACATTTGATAGCAGGGGATTGTGGGAAAGGATCGATCTCTGCTGCCCTACAATGCAGGAGCTAGCAAGCGCTCCGTTTGTCGATTCAGTCTGTATTCCTGAATGAGTATCTGTTTGTACCGAGGAGTGTTAAAACAAAAAAGTACGCAGAGTTCACTTCTAGGCTGTTGCTAGGCTGTTGCTAGGCAGTTGCTAGGTGCAAACACTCCATTTTGCCAATTCAGTTTGGGCCTTTCTCTATTCCTGACCTATAATCTTAAAACAGGAGTCTTAAAACTAAAGGAGGACTCAGAGCAGAGTTCACTTCTAGGTGGTTGCTAGGCTGTTGCTAGGCAGTTGCTAGGGTGTTGCTAGGTGCAAACACTCCATTTTGTTAATTCAGTTTTGGCCTTTCTCCATCCCTGACCTATAATCTTAAAACAGGAGTCTTAAAACTAAAGGACGACTCAGAGCAGAGTTCACTTCTAGGTGGTTGCTAGGCTGTTGCTAGGCAGTTGCTAGGTGCAAACACTCCATTTTGCCAATTCAGTTTTGGCCTTTCTCTATTCCTGACCTATAATCTTAAACAGGAGTCTTAAAACTAAAGGAGAAGGACTCAGAGCAGAATTCACTTCTAGGTGGTTGCTAGGCTGTTGCTAGGGCCCTCTGGGTGGTTGCTAGGACGTTTTATTATTATATAATTTTATTATTTTAAAATATGAATTTACTGTTTAATCAAATAATTAACATTACATAGTTATCATAGTTACTTATAACAGTGCAATATATTTATATTTTAAAAAATATAACTATATAGTCTATATATAAAAAAACAATTATTAAAAAAATATTATTTTGTGATTATATTATCATACATCATTATTTTATTATTACATAATTATATTATGTTTTATAAATATATCAATTTAGTTTAATGAAATAATTACTCCAGTTCCTTAATCCAGTGCAATAGATTAATATTTTAATATTATTATAACGTAGGATATAAAATAATTAATTTACTATAATGCAATTAAAATATACATTTAAATAATAATATTTAGTTAAATATTTTAAATAATTCATTTACTGTTTAATGAAATAAAAATACTTCATAGTTATTTATACAAGTACAAACACTTATTTTTTTACAACAATATAATTATGTAATATAAACTAACATTATTATAATACAAATATATTGTGTTAGAATTATATAGGGTGCTGTTAGGGTGTGTCTATGACATTGCCAAGTGGTTACTAGGGTAGTCAGGATGGTTGCTATGTGGTTGCTGGGGTGTTTTGGGTGGTTGTTAGGACGCTGCAGATCGAGAGATCGATAGATTTATAGATTGCAGTTTGAATAATCTTCGGTCAATGTAAGTCTATGAGATTTTGAGGAAAACTGTAAGTCTCATCAGTTAAAAAAGATACAGCAGAAGAGTCAGAAGGTCTTGTAAAGCATCCAGCGAGTGCAAACACAATTTATTAGCGTGGAGGAAGAGGACGTGACCTTCTCCAGCCCTCGCTTCTGAAGGTTAAACACATTCTTTTACTTTAAAACACACGCACATGATCGAGAGCTCATATCTGGAGATCCTTAATCAACTACAGCGAGAGAAGGACTGAGAATACAGAGCAGATTATGAGCGCACACACACACACACACACGCATACACACACACATGCATACACACACACACACACACGCATGCAATACACACACACACACACATGCAAGACACACACTTACACACACACACACACACACACACGCAAGACACACACATGCACACACACACGCACGCCCGCACACATGCACGCACAAACACACACACACACGTCTGGTTTGCTATCCTTGTGGGGACTCTCCATAGGTGTAATGGTAAAGAACCTTCTGAACCTTCTGAATACTGATGTATAATAATAAAGATGCAAGAATACAAAAAATAATAAAGATGCACAATATATAGATGTAAAAATATTTATATAATATTATAATCAAATCAATTTGAAAATACTTGATAATATTTTTATAACATTGGTCATCATATCGGTTAAATCTGTACATAATTATGTACTTAATAAATTACATATATACTGTATATATATAATAATATTAATTTAAGAAATGGATGATATTACATATGGAATATATGTAATTAAGCATTTAAGTATTTAAATTATTATTTAATTTATTTAATTTAATTATTATTATTCATTTTATATATTTATATATATATACACACAAAATATAGTATTAAACAATGCACATTCTTTATATTTCTTAAATTATTAAATCATTACTTATTTAATTTATTAATATTCATTACATATACAGTATATATATATGGCCGGTGTGTGTCCGCTGAGACTGGGGCTCGAGTGTCCATGATAAAAGAGTCCACAAAGCGATTGTGAGCGCGTCTCTCTTCAATAAAACCTCTCCTGCTCGCTGGCTTTCACACACACCGTTATCAATGGGCCGCGGCGCTGAATAGCACAAACACTCTCTATTTGGCTTCCAGTCAATTAAGCTCTAAGCTGTCGGTAAACAGGACTTTTAACTTCCTTCCAAAAGGCCTGAAAAAATTGGAGACACGCGCTTGCAGCAAAGAAGAGAAGAGGAGAAAGAAGAAAAATGATGGCTCATTGTTTGCAGACAAGCGTAAATTACAGAGATTGAGGCCTACAGCACACACACACACACACATGCACACACACTCACACACACACACACTCACACACACACTCACAC
>NW_015555881.1:3249272-3250494 GCF_001515605.1 Sinocyclocheilus anshuiensis
CACACTCACACACACTCACACACACACACACACACACACACACACACACACACACACGCATATATATATATAAATATATATATATTGGCACCCTTGCATTTTTTGTCAGATAATGCACTATTTCTCCCAGAAAATTGTTGCAATTACAAATGCTTTGGTATTCTCATGTTTATTTCTTTAGTATGCTTTGGAACAACACACACAAAAAAAAAAAAAAGCAGAGAAAAAAAACAAATCTGAGACATTCTACACAGAACTCCAAAAATGGACCGGACAAAATTATTGCCACCTTTTCAGAATCTTCAGAAATAATTGTATTTCAAGCATGTGATGCTCCTTTCATTTGTAATTAAACTCACCTAATATAGAAATCACACTCGCAACCAGTTAAAAAGGGGAAAAGTGGACTCCATCTTTGTGTTGTGTGTCTGTGTATAACACTGAGCACGGAGAAAAGAAAGAAGAGTAAAGAACTGTCAGAGGATTTGAGAACCGAAACTGTGGAAAAGCATGGACAGACAGTCTCCAGACATCTTCATGCTCCTGTGTCCACTGTGAGCAACACTGTCAGCAAGTTCACAGCCCATGACACTGAAGCTGATATCCCTGGACCGGGACGAAAGAGAAAAATGATGAAAGATTAATATTAAGTTGAGGGTGTTCATAATTTTGTCCAGTCCATTTTTGGAGTTCTGTGTAGATTGTCTCAGATTTGGCTTTTTTCCAATGCATACAAAAGAAATAAACATGAGAATACCAAAGCATCTGTAATTGTAACAATATTCTGGGAGAAATAGTGCATTATCTGACAGAAATGCAGGGGTGCCAATATTTTAGTCCATGACTATGTATATATATATATATATATATATTAGAATGCACAAGATAATATGTTAAAATATTAGAATGATTTCTGAAGGATCATGTGACACTGAAGACTGGAGTAATGATGCTGAAAATTCAGCTAAATAAATATAATTGTACAATATACTACAATAGAAAACAGTTATTTTAAATTGAAATTATATTTCACAATATTTCTGTTTTTTTCTGTATTTTTGATCAAATAAATGCAGCCTTGGTGAGCAGAAGAGACTTTCCAAAAAAAAAAAGAGGGTGTGGGGGGCCTTGATAATATTGTTCTCTACAAAAGGGGGCCCGGCAGAAAAAGTTTGGGAACCACTGGCCAACTCAAACACACAATATTTAATTTAATTTAATT
>NW_015555881.1:3250577-3252019 GCF_001515605.1 Sinocyclocheilus anshuiensis
CACACACACACACACACACACACACACACAGACACACACACACACACACACTCACACACACACACACACACAGCCGATCAATCAATTCTGCAATCTAATTTTATCCTTTGCTCTTTTACCTTTTTTGCTGCATGGAAGCAATTCAGAAAGAGAGGATGCACAGAAAGAAGGAAACAAAGAAAAAGAGAAAGAGATAAGGGAAAAAAGATCAATAAACAACTTCTTCAGACAACTCACTTGACTATTTAGTCTGTTTACAACACACACAAACACACTGCTGGGGGCACATATAGGGACGCATTCAATTAGAAAAATTAATTTGAAAAATAATTAAATCACTTATGGGTAAATGACTAAATAATAAAGATATGGGGGAAAATATGAAAGACAAATATGGAGAGAAATATGCAAAAAAATCATGAAATATATGGGGGAAATAGGAAAAACATTTTGGAAAATATATGAAAATAAAAAGGGGGAAAATAGAATTTGAAACAATATGGGTTAAAATATGAACAAAAAAGTGAAATATATCTGTAAAAATAAGACAAAAATCATGAAATATAAACGAAGAATATGCAAAAAACAATGAAATATATGGGATGAAATGTGAAAAAAAAATCATGAGATATATGAGAAAAATAAGTAAAAGAATAATAAAATGACTAAAAATATGCATAAAATAAAATATGGAGAAAATAATACAAAAAATTAAATTGGCAATAAGAAAAAATTAAATACTTTTTTTTATTCTAAAAATGTTAAAACAAATCTTACAGGGTTTGGGTTACTCTATTCATTATAACTGACTTTATACAAAATAATCAAAGGCTATGATATGACTATTTAACTAGATAAAAGTGTGTGTGTGTGTGTGTGTGTGAGAGCAGGTTAATACCCTGGCTCCTTTGACACTGGTGGGCGTGTCTGGGATGGGCGTGGCCTCTGTGAGGGGCGTGGCCTGAGAGCAGCAGGGTGACAGCAGCAGTGAGAGACATCAAAAAAAAAAAAAAAGAATGTAATCTTAACTTTTTCTTAAATCCACGTTTTGAAATGTTAAGTCAGAAAGTGTGCATCATTCCACAAGTTAAATGGGTTACAAATCACACTTGATGAAGGGAAAACAAAACCGAATCATTATTTCTCACAGATTAAGCGAGATGTCAGGTAAAAGCTCAAACGTGGCGTTTCTGCGGCTGAACGGAGATTTTATTTTACACGCGTGTCATCTGAATCATGGAGGAAAAACTGCAGAACAGAGACGACCAGACACCAGGCGAGCTGCATGGAGACACCAGTGTGTGTGTGTGTGTGTGTGTATTTGTGTGTATGTATGTGTGTGTGTGTGTGTGTGTGTGTATTTGTGTGTATGTATGTGTGTGTATTTGTGTGTATGTATGTGTGTGTGTGTGTGTGTGTGTGTGTGTGTGTGTGTGTATTTG
>NW_015555881.1:3252063-3262063 GCF_001515605.1 Sinocyclocheilus anshuiensis
TGTGTGTGTGTGTATTTGTGGGTATGTGTGTGTGTGTGGGACAGACGTCCCAACAACTTCCAGTAAGGTAAAGCGCCGGTGGGGTTGTGGCTGAGATCGATACTGTGGCTTCCAGCATCAGAGAGTCAGACAAGACTCTGTGCATATATGAAGACTACATAAACTGAGGATATGCTCAATATCACAGAGACTACCGGGCTGGTCTGGTGTAGTCTGGTGTAGTCTGGTCTAACGGCTCACACAGACTGAAAACAGACTATCACACTCCAAAGAATCACATTCAGACCTTTGGTGACAGTATGATTTTCTAAATGTTTTTGAAAGTCCCTTCTGCTCACCAAGGCTGCATTTACTTGATCAAAAATAATGTAAAAATTGTGAAATATTATTAGAATTTAAAAGAACTGTTTATTGTAGTATATTGTACAATGTAATTTACTCCTGTGATGCGCAGCTGTATTTTCAGCATCATTACTCCAGTCTTCAGTGTCACATGATCTTCAGAAATCATTCTAATATGCTGATTTGCTGCTCAAGAAACATTTCTGATTATTATCAATGTTGAAAACAGTTGTGCTGCACAATATTTTTGTGGAAACTGTGATACATTTTATTTTTCAGGATTCACAGATGAATAGAAAGTTCAAAAGAACAGCTTTTGTCACATTATAAATGTCTTTACTGTCACTTTTCATTAATTTAATACATCCTTGGTGAATAAAAGTATTAATTTATTGTGTCCTTGCTGAATATAAATATTTAGAGTATTAACTATTATTTAATTTAAAATTTTAATTTAAATTTTTAATTACAAAATGCCAAATCATGCTGATTAATTACAATACATGAACATAAAAAAACACATGAAAATAACACACATCACTATGATTATCAACCAATTATTTTACATTTTAAAAAATGATGCTGTGATTACTGTATTGTTAAAAAAATATTTTTCAAAGTTTGAATAAAACAAGAAAAAATGTTTACAAGAAAATCTTGTTTTTTTAATTCAATGTGTTACTTGCCGTTTCTTTGTAATTGTTTGTGAAATTGACTAGCAAGTTTTATTAAAAAAATTTTTAAAAAAAGGACAAAATTCATCATATCCTGTTTAAAACACTTGCTAGTTTGATCACTGTTAGCGCCCCCTGCTGGTTAAACACATGCACGTTCATCAGATCTCCATTGGTTCAGCAGTGATCTGCTTTAGTCTCTCAGGTTGTTAGGGTGGGAAACGCTGTCCTTAGTCTGGCATATGAAGTGTCTATTTTCCTCGTTTTAACTCCATGCAATAGAAACAGACCTTCACACACACACACACACACACACACACACACACACAAACACACAGACAAGCAGATTCCATTAAAACTGGAACATAAGTGGCCGTTTAAGGGAGTGAAGCTCATCCAATTTAACATTCACAAAAGACGATCGAGCAGCTCAAAGGAAACAGCCTTGAAGACAGAAAAGCAAGACGATCACCTCTAAAGCCATGGTGGCTCTCTGAGGATGTTACTGCTATTAAGTGATTTGAGAGAGAGAGAGAGAAAGACGCTTTTGTGAGATCAGGTGTTTTCTTGCTCGCTTTGAAGGGCAGTCCACCCAAAAATGAAAAAATAAAAAAATAAATAAATCTACATCATGTACTCATGCGCTCGTTCCAAACATGCATGACTTACTTTCTTCCTCAGAAAAAGTAGAAATTCAGCAGAACGTTTGTGCTGCTAATGTATGAGTTCAGAAGATCTGGAATAAAGTCATATGAAGTAGTTTTATGGTGCTTTCTGGAGTTCAGAACAGCTCCGGTCCCCATTCACCTCACACTTAAGTTGTTGCAAACCTCTGTTAGTTTCCGCCAAACAGTTGACGGCAGCCATTGACTTCCGTCAACTGTTTGGTTCCAAACATTCTTCAAAATATCTAATTTTATGTTCAACAGAAGACAGAAACTCATATAGGTTTGGAACGAAATGAGCGTAAATACTGACAATTTTCATTTTCAGGGTAAAATATGAACAAAAAAAAAAATCTCGAAATTACAGAGTTTTTGGTGAACTATCCCTTTAAGAATCCGAGAGAAGTGCCAGAGTTCAATCAGGCCACTTTAAAACAGGGAAGTTTCAGAGCTAGTGCTGATGTCATCAGTAAACTAGAGTGCAAACGCAACAGAAGCACTGAACGAAACCGACCTGAACTCGCACACACATTCTCTCTGTGTGTAGTCAACACTAGCTGGTGTTTAACTCTGTCAACCCAGTCAAAAAAGCATCTATTAACCTGTGTTTGTGTGTGTTTGTGTGAGAGTGTGTGTGTGTGTGTGTGTGTGTGTGTGTGTGTGTGTGTTTGTTGTACGCGAGTGATTTCCACCCATTTCAAATGTAACTAAAACGAAATAGTTACTCATATTTTATATTTTAAATACGTAATTAAGTTACATGTGTGTGTGTGTGTGTGTGTGTGTGTGTGTGTGTGTTTGTTGTACCCGAGCAGGACCATCTGTCATCCCCTCCCATCCCCTACGTTCCCTATCAATACTTCACTCATACTGCGTCGCTAAGACCCTATGGGGAACCAGTAAAATCCCGCTCACAGTGCTACTGATTAAACCTTCATCACCAAGTCTTAAAGTTGAGAGTGTGTGTGTGTGTGTGTGTGTGTGTGTGTGTGTGTGTGTGTGTGAACAGCCTAAACACTCAGAATACCCTAGCAACTGCATAGTAACAGCCTAAACACTCAGAACACCCTAGGAACTGCATTGTAAGAGCCTACAAACCCTCAGAACATCCTAACAACTGCATAGTAACAGCCTAAAAACTCAGAATACCCTAGCAACTGCATAGCAACAGCCTTAACACTCAGAACACTCTAGCAACTGCATAGTAACAGCCTACAAACACTCAGAACATCCTAACAACTGCACAGGAACAGCCTAAACACTCAGAACACCCTAGCAACTGCATAGTAACAGCCTACAAACACTCAGAACATCCTAACAACTGCACAGGAACAGCCTAAACACTCAGAACACCCTAGCAACTGCATAGTAACAGCCTACAAACACTCAGAACATCCTAACAACTGCACAGGAACAGCCTAAACACTCAGAACACCCTAGCAACTGCATAGTAACAGCCTACAAACACTCAGAACATCCTAACAACTGCACAGGAACAGCCTAAACACTCAGAACACCCTATCAACTGCATAGTAACAGCCTACAAACCCTCGGAACATCCTAACAACTGCACAGGAACATCCTAAAAACTCAGAATACCCTAGCAACTGCATAGCAACAGCCTTAACACTCAGAACACTCTAGCAACTGCATGAACAGCTTTAACACTCAGATCACCCTAGTAACTGCATAGTAACAGCCTACAAACTCTCAGAACATCCTAACAACTGCACAGGAACAGCCTAAACACTCACAATACCCTAGCAACTGCATAGTAACAGTCTAAACACTCAGAATACCCTAGCAACTGCATAGCAACAGCCTTAACACTCAGAACACCCTAGCAACTGCATAGTAACAGCCTACAAACTCTCAGAACATCCTAACAACTGCACAGGAACAGCCTAAACACTCAGAACACCCTATCAACTGCATAGTAACAGCCTACAAACCCTCAGAACATCCTAACAACTGCACAGGAACAGCCTAAACACCCAGAACACCCTAGCAACTGCATTGTAACAGCCTACACACTCAGAACACCATAGAAACTGCATAGTAACAGCCTACAAACTCTCAGAACATCCTAACAACTGCACAGGAACATACTAAACACTCAGAATACCCTAGCAACTGCATAGCAACAGCCTTAACACTCAGAACACTCTAGCAACTGCATAGTAACAGCCTAAACACTCAGAACACCCTAGCAACTGCACATGAACAGCCTACAAACACTCAGAATACACTAGCAACTGCATAGCAACAGCCTTAACACTCAGAACACCATAGCAACTGCATAGTAACAGCCTACAAACCCTCAGAACATCCTAAAAAAAAACCTGCACAAGAACAGCGCAACTGCACAGTAACAGCTTACAAACTCTCAGAACACCCTAACAACTGCACAGGAACAGCCTAAACACTCAGAACACCCTAGCAACTGCATAGTAACAGCCTACAAACCCTCAGAACATCCTAACAACTGCACAGGAACAGCCTAAACACTCAGAACATCCTAGCAACTGCACAGTAACAGCTTACAAACTCTCAGAACACCCTAACAACTGCACAGGAACAGCCTAAACACTCAGAACACCCTAGCAACTGCATAGTAACAGCCTACAAACTCTCAGAACATCCTAACAACTGCACAGGAACAGCCTAAGCACTCAGAACATCCTAGCAACTGCACAGTAACAGCCTACAAACCCTCAGAACATCCTAACAACTGCACAGGAACAGCCTAAACACTCAGAATACCCTAGCAACTGCATAGCAACAGCCTTAACACTCAGAACACCCTATCAACTGCATAGTAACAGCCGACAAACCCTCAGAACATCCTAAAAAAAATAAAAATAAAAAAACCTGCACAGGAACAGCCTTAACACTCAAAACACCCTAGTAACTGTACAGTAACAGCCTACAAACTCTCAGAACATCCTAGCAACTGCATAGTAACAGCCTACAAACTCTCAGAACATCCTAACAACTGCACAGGAACAGCCTAAACACTTAGAACATCCTAGCAACTGCTCAGTAACAGCCTACAAACTCTCAGAACATCCTAACAACTGCACAGGAACAGCCTAAACACTTAGAACATCCTAGCAACTGCTCAGTAACAGCCTACAAACTCTCAGAACATCCTAACAACTGCATAGTAACAGCCTTAACACTCAGAACACCCTAGCAACTGCACAGGAACAGCCTAAACACTCAGAATACCATAGCAACACTCTAGCAACTGCATAGTAACAGCCTACAAACACTCAGAACATCCTAACAACTACACAGGAACAGCCTAAACACTCAGAACATCCTAGCAACTGCACAGTAACAGCCTACAAACTCTCAGAACATCCTAACAACTGCATAGTAACAGCCTTAACACTCAGAACACCCTAGCAACTGCACAGGAACAGCCTAAACACTCAGAACATCCTAGCAACCCAGCAACTGACAGCCTAAACACTCAGAACACACACTCAATATACCACAGCAACCACATAGCAACACACAACACACATAAACAGTACACCTTTGCAACAGTAGAGCAACAATTACTCAAAACACCTTAAGAACACCGTAGCAACCACCTGGAAAATCCTAGCAAATGCTCAGAAGACCCTAGAAACCACATAGGAACAAATGTCAACTAGATTCAAATACTTTTACTTTGTCAAACACCACAAAAAATTCTACTAAAACCCATTCTTCTCTCAGTTTCCTGTAAGCTCTCATTCTCCTCACTGTGTTCACTGTGTTCAGTTTGCTCTGAAAATCAAAGCTGAAGTTTTGACATCTGTCTGTCCCTGGCTGAATTTCTCCAGTGTGGCTCCACTGTGCTGAATTATTAATTTTCATGTGTTTAATGATCTTGGAGTCTGTTCTCTGTCTTATGAACTTTACAGGAACAGCCTGTAAACAGCCTTATGAACTGCACCGTTATGACATCATCATCAGGTCTGAATCTAGATCAACCGCTGAACACACGGCTGTCCTCATGCATGAGGTCATTCTTAAAGAAACAGTGCACTCAATCAGCCCATTCATGCTTCTGCATAGTCAGTTTCCGAATATTGATGCATCAACATGATTCCTCGAAGAACATCAAACCAAACGGCAAAGCTCAAGGGTCTAACTTACTGGAGATCACCAAACTGCAAAATCACTTATTAAAAAAACCTTGAAGTCCTGGTTTCCATGGTATGACTCCATTTAAGGGCAGGAAGAAAAGAACGTTGGTATAAAAGAACAGAAACATGGTTTTATAGATGTTAAGATCCTTAAGTCTGGAGAAACTGCTGTGTGCAAACAGACAAACAGAAGGTGTTTCGGTTTGATGCTCTTGAAGGAATCACGTGTGATGATGCAGCTGCTGGAATCACTGCTTATTTTTTCATTTATTTGGGCTCTTATTGAGTCAATGTTCATTTTACGAGGATCCAGAACAGCCTGAGGGCAAACACTCCCTCACACACTCATAAAGTCAATGGAAAACCTCCTGATGAACACACTGAACACAAATACACGGGCTAAATCTGTCATGAGGTGGTTTTAGCTGTAGTTGATCTACGGGCTGCTAAAAGAAAACAATCTAGGGCGTTTGTGGTGGTCAAAGGACATAACACCACATGAGCATAAACTTGAAAGAAATCTGACAGATAAAAACTAAAATCCTGCATTCAGAAGATGAGATTTAAAAAAAAAAAATCTCCTTAACACTCAGAACACCCTAGCAACTGCATAGTAACAGCCTACAAACTCTCAGAACATCCTAACAACTGCACAGGAACAGCCTAAACACTCAGAATACCCTAGCAACTGCATAGTAACAGCATAAACCCTCAGAATACCCCAGCAACTGCATAGTAACAGCATAAACCCTCAGAATACCCCAGCAACTGCATAGTAACAGCATAAACCCTCAGAATACCCCAGCAACTGCATAGTAACAGCATAAACCCTCAGAATACCCCAGCAACTGTACAGTAACAGCCTAAACACTCAGAACACACACTCAATATACCACAGCAACCACATAGCAACACACATTAAAAAAAAACAGTACACCTTTGCAACAGTAGAGCAACAATTACTCAAAACACCTTAAGAACACCGTAGCAACCACCTGGAAAATCCTAGCAAATGCTCAGAAGACCCTAGAAACCACATAGGAACAAATGTCAACTAGATTCAAATACTTTTACTTTGTCAAACACCACAAAAAATTCTACTAAAACCCATTCTTCTCTCAGTTTCCTGTAAGCTCTCATTCTCCTCACTGTGTTCAGGACACAGGTTTTGCTCTGAAAATCAAAGCTGAAGTTTTGACATCTGTCTGTCCCTGGCTGAATTTCTCCAGTGTGGCTCCACTGTGCTGAATTATTAATTTTCATGTGTTTAATGATCTTGGAGTCTGTTCTCTGTCTTATGAACTTTACAGGAACAGCCTGTAAACAGCCTTATGAACTGCACTGTTATGACATCATCATCAGGTCTGAATCTAGATCAACCGCTGAACACACGGCTGTCCTCATGCATGAGGTCATTCTTAAAGAAACAGTGCACTCAATCAGCCCATTCATGCTTCTGCATAGTCAGTTTCCGAATATTGATGCATCAACATGATTCCTCGAAGAACATCAAACCAAACGGCAAAGCTCAAGGGTCTAACTTACTGGAGATCACCAAACTGCAAAATCACTTATTAAAAAAACCTTGAAGTCCTGGTTTCCATGGTATGACTCCATTTAAGGGCAGGAAGAAAAGAACGTTGGTATAAAAGAACAGAAACATGGTTTTATAGATGTTAAGATCCTTAAGTCTGGAGAAACTGCTGTGTGCAAACAGACAAACAGAAGGTGTTTCGGTTTGATGCTCTTGAAGGAATCACGTGTGATGATGCAGCTGCTGGAATCACTGCTTATTTTTTCATTTATTTGGGCTCTTATTGAGTCAATGTTCATTTTACGAGGATCCAGAACAGCCTGAGGGCAAACACTCCCTCACACACTCATAAAGTCAATGGAAAACCTCCTGATGAACACACTGAACACAAATACACGGGCTAAATCTGTCATGAGGTGGTTTTAGCTGTAGTTGATCTACGGGCTGCTAAAAGAAAACAATCTAGGGCGTTTGTGGTGGTCAAAGGACATAACACCACATGAGCATAAACTTGAAAGAAATCTGACAGATAAAAACTAAAATCCTGCATTCAGAAGATGAGATTTAAAAAAAAAAAATCTAATAAAAATAACAAAAAGCACATAAAATTATTAAAAAGTGAAATTGCAATTAAATCTGATCATTTAAAATTAATGTTAATTTCAAATATTACGAAAACACTACGATAGTATACTAGTAATAGTATAATAGTTATTTAATATAAATAATACTGAAGTAACACCGCACAAGATGAGAGTCAAGGCGAGAAAAGATGAGACGAGATGACTAATGAACAGATGAGAAGAGAGATGAGATATGTCAAGACAAGAGGAGAACTGAAGAGATGAGGTGAGATTATAGGTGAGATGATGAAATGATGAGACATAAAGAGATAAGAAAAGAAATGTAGTGAAGAAACAAATCAAAATGGAAGAGAAGGGAAGTGAAGCTAGGAAACTAGAAGATACGAGAAAAGACAAGACACGAAGAGATGAGAGGAGAAGAGACGAGATGTGACACGAAGGGAAGAGAAGACAAGAGAAGAGACGAGACATGAGAAGAGAAGAGAAAAGAAGAGATGAGACATGAGGAGAGAAGAGACGAGAAAAGACGAGACGAGATGAGACAGAAGAGAAGAGAGGAGAAGAGATGAAAAAAGACAAGACGAGATGAGAGAGAAGAGAAGAGAGGAGAAGAGATGAGATGAAACAGAGAAGAGAAGAGAAGAGAAGAGACAAGACAGAGAAGAAAGGAGAAGAGACAAGATGAGAGAGAAGAGACGAGACAGAAGAGAAGAGAGGAGAAGAGATGAGATGAGACATAGAAGAGAAGAGAGGAGAAGAGAAGAGACGAGATGAGAAAGAGAAGAGACGAGATGAGACAGAGAAGAGAAGAGGGAGAAGAGACGAGACGAGACAGAATAGAAGAAAGGAGAAGAGACGAGATGAGACAAGACAGAGAAGAGAAAAGACGAGACAAGACAGAGAAGAGAGAAGAATAGATGAAAAAAGACAAGACGAGATGAGACAGAGAAGAGAAGAGAGGAGAAGAGACGAGATGAGACAGAGAAGAGAAGAGATGTGACAGAGAAGAGAAGAGACGAGAAGAGAAGAGAAGAGAAGAGAAGAGAAGAGAAGAGAAGAGAAGAGAAGAGAAGAGAAGAGAAGAGAAGAGAAGAGAAGAGAAGAGAAGAGAAGAGAAGAGAAGAGAAGAGAAGAGAAGAGAAGAGAAGAGAAGAGAAGAGAAGAGAAGAGAAGAGAAGAGAAGAGAAGAGAAGAGAAGAGAAGAGAAGAGAAGAGAAGAGAAGAGAAGAGAAGAGAAGAGAAGAGAAGAGAAGAGAAGAGAAGAGAAGAGAAGAGAAGAGAAGAGAAGAGAAGAGAAGAGAAGAGAAGAGAAGAGAAGAGAAGAGAAGAGAAGAGAAGAGAAGAGAAGAGACAGAGAAGAAAGGAGAAGAGACAAGATGAGAGAGAAGAGACGAGACAGAAGAGAAGAGAGGAGAAGAGATGAGATGAGACATAGAAGAGAAGAGAGGAGAAGAGAAGAGACGAGATGAGAAAGAGAAGAGACGAGACAGAAGAGAAGAGAGGAGAAGAGAAGAGACGAGATGAGACAGAGAAGAGAAGAGGGAGAAGAGACGAGACGAGACAGAAGAGAAGAAAGGAGAAGAGACGAGATGAGACAAGACAGAGAAGAGAAAAGACGAGACAAGACAGAGAAGAGAGAAGAATAGATGAAAAAAGACAAGACGAGATGAGACAGAGAAGAGAAGAGAGGAGAAGAGACGAGATGAGACAGAGAAGAGAAGAGATGTGACAGAGAAGAGAAGAGACGAGAAGAGAAGAGAAGAGAAGAGAAGAGAAGAGAAGAGAAGAGAAGAGAAGAGAAGAGAAGAGAAGAGAAGAGAAGAGACTAGGTGAGATGAGAAAGAGACAAGATGAGAGAGAAGAGACGAGACAGAAGAGAAGAGAGGAGAAGAGATGAGATGAGACATAGAAGAGAAGAGAGGAGAAGAGAAGAGACGAGATGAGAAAGAGAAGAGACGAGACAGAAGAGAAGAGAGGAGAAGAGAAGAGACGAGATGAGACAGAGAAGAGAAGAGGGAGAAGAGACGAGACGAGACAGAAGAGAAGAAAGGAGAAGAGA
>NW_015555881.1:3265868-3271041 GCF_001515605.1 Sinocyclocheilus anshuiensis
CACACACACACACACACACACTCACAGCAGCTCATAATTCAGAGATGCTGGTGTGGGTTTGGTGAAATCGGCATCCAGCAAGGTCAAATGGCCGTGTCAAGCATGACACACTGCTTCCAGCCGGCCTTGTTAACCCCATCCCTCCATCCTCCCACTGTGTGTTCACAGGGGAACGCTTTAAAATTCAGCGCAGCTGCAGTCAGGAGCGTTTCTGACTCTGATGTCATACACGCCACACACCTGACGAGCATGCCATCATTACAGGAACAAAAGGAGCAAGAGGTCAGTTTCTCTCCTTCTCTGTGACAATAAATGATTCAAGCTCGTGCTGGAATTTTTTCTGAACCTCTTTAAAAGGTGCAGCAAACATTTCAGATGATAATATGAATTAAGGGTTTTAAATGTAACAAACATAAAAAAAACAAAAAAAAAAGTAATCAAAAAGCGACAATAAAAAAGCTAAATCCAATTTAAAACAATCTATTTTATCCTAAATATATGTGCTGTTTTTTATTGTATTTGCATAAATTACATACTAGAGAATGCAGACATTAAAAATAAAATTAATAAAAGTAACTAAAAAAAGCAACATTGTGAAGCACAAAGAAGAAATTGTAATAAATAATCTCACTAGGGTTATTCGTGTTGACTAAAACCACTGACAAACATTTATTTAGTTGTAATTAACTGAAATAAAATGCAATATAAATTGAAACATTTTATTTCAGATAGTTTCCAAGACAACATTTCTCAGTTTCTAGTTTAAGTAAAATAATAATAATGTAATAAAACTAAAAAAGTGTATTATTTAATAATAATAAAAAAATAATAAAATTAAAGTATAATAATATTTAATAATAATAACAATTTAAAAGCTATATAAACATATTTTTAAATAATTGGCATTAAATCTAAAATAAAAAATTAATAAAAATGTAAAATATAAAATTAAAAATTGAAGTATAATACAAATAAATAAATGAAAAGTAAAATAAAGCTTAAAAAATATATACATAATATTAATTACAAATATTATACTATATCATACTATCATACATGAAAAGGAATGCTGACTAGATCTGTCAAGCTTCAAAAAAGACAAAAATGCCCAATGTATCATAAAACAAGTCCAATGCATTGTATTCCAAACCTTATGAAGTCTCATGACGGCTTTATGTGAGGAATATACGGTGATTTTATTTGCAGATCTCAAATCTCATTAATTCTTGCACATACAGGATTCAAACTTAATGCATCGACACACATCAATCCAGATTCAATGCCAATAACACCAAAAGGCATTCGTTTATCATCTTGTGAATGATCATACTGCAAAATGCATTAAGAATGAGCATGATGCAATGATGCATTAAGAATAAGAATGTTTTGTGCGTTTTTACAGTCTGAGGGAAGAGACTGAACTCTCCTGAAGGGAACTGACAGCTCGTCACAGACGCTGTCGATAGAGCTTAAATTGTAAATAACCCTGAATATTCCTTGAAGATAAATGGCTAGTCTGGAGGGTTTTTAGTGTGTGCGTGTGTGTGTGTGTGTGTGTGTGTGTGTGTGTGTGTGTGCGTGTGAGTGAGTGTGATGCGCAGCTGTATTTTCAGCATCATTACTCCAGTCTTCAGTGTCACATGATCTTCAGAAATCATTCTAATATGCTGATTTGCTGCTCAAGAAACATTTCTGATCATTGCTGCTTCATATTTTTGTGGAAACCGTGCTAAATATAACAAAGCCCATGATGAAACCCCCAGAATGCACCTGTCTGGCTTTCATTGCGTGTGTGTGGCTTTTCTCTGAGCCTGTCGTTTATTCCGCATGTTTTTGTGAACAGGAAAAGGTCATTTATTCATTTCAAGAGCAGCTAATGCCCAGCATGCATCTGTGCTTTTGTGCGAGCGAGAGCTGACCTTTAACTGGAATAGAGGCACAGATCCACTTAAAAAGACTCGGAGAATCTGTGTGTCTGTGTTTAATGATTCAGAAATATGAAGAACGCTTGATTCATAGACCTCCAATGTGAGAGATTCATACATTTCTGTGGAAACTGAGTGAACTTAATATTTCATCAGGAATATCGTCTGAAAAAGCAGTTAAAAAGCTTACAAAAATATACCAAAACATACTAAAATCACCAAGAAAAATCTCTAAAACTTAATCTCCTAAAAAATACCCAAATTCTCCAAAACATTCTCAAAAAATATTTAGCGATCTAAAATAAAATGCACATTTTTATCTGCACCGGATCATTTCCATTTTCTGGTTTGCACGCAGAAACAAAATATAAAATGTAAGTATCCCCGTTTTATTATATTTATTATACATTGCAATCATATGCAAAGTAAAAATCATGAATTCATTACTAAATTCATAATTAAATTCAAACTTTATTTAATTGAATATCAAATTAAGTATAGTATTCTCCAAAAACTACTCCAGATATTACCTGAAAAAGCAGTTAACAAGCGTACACAACATAATATCTAGTGTACATTTTCATCTGCACGAGATCATTTCCATTTTCTGGTTTGCATGCAGAAACAAAATCTAAAATTATTCCCATTTTATAAACAACAAAAAAGTAATTATTGACTTGATTTTCCCTTAATGTAATACATTTTCCCCCATTTTATCATTTGCAAAGTAAAAACTATGCATTTATTATTAAATTCATAATTAAATGAATTAGATATGAAACGAATTATAGTATTCTAAAAAAAATGACATTTCTGAACAACTGTTTCTGAATATCTCACTGTAAAACAAAGACTAAAATGCCAAAGGACAGTCATGGCGTTACACACTCAATAAACGTGAGTGAGTGTGTGTGTGTGTGTGTGTGTGTGTGTGAGTGAGAGATCGCTTTCACTGACCCCTGCAGTCCTGTACCCTGCTGAGGTCACTGCTGCCACGGTAACATTACACTGACCAGCAACCGTCACCATGGCAACCGTTCCCAGGGGCCACTGCTTGCCTCCCATCAATGGCCCATAGAGACACACACACACACACACACACACACACACACTGACACACACACACACACACACACACACACACACACACACACACACACACACACTGATGTTTTATATACTGTAGGTGACACTGTGGTTCTGTTATAAACTCTAATGAGTTGTCAACTGCCTAGACATAGACAGCTGTCTTCTAGGGGCACATCTTCACTGAAATTGCTCATTTGCAATTCATATTTTACAATCATGCTGCCAAGCTTTTAGATGGTTTTTAGTTGATAGTCTCTTAGCTTTAAGCTCATCTAGAGTACTGTTCAAAAGTTTGGGGTCGGCAAGATTTGTTTTTGTTTCTGAAAGTCTCTTCTGCTCACCCAGGCTGTATTTATTTGATCAAAAATACTGTAAAAACAGTGAACATATTTTTACAGTTTAAAACAGCTGTTTTCTATGTGAATCTCTGTTAAACTGTCATTTATTTCTGTGATGCGCAGCTGAATTTTCAGCATCATTACTCCAGTCTTCAGTGTCACATGATCTTCAGAAATTCTGATTATTATCAATGTTGAAAACAGTTGTGCTGCACAATATTTTTGTGGAAACCGTGATACATTTTATTTTTCAGGATTCACAGATGAATAGAAAGTTCAAAAGCACAGCATTTATTTGAAATATAATTTTTTTTAACATTATAAATGTCTTTACTGTCACTTTTGATCAATTTAATGCGTCCTTGATTAATAAAAGCATTAACTTGTTTAAAAAAAAAATCTGTCTGTAACGCCTATAAACTTCAAGGTTTTTACATTTTATTTTTAAATCTTGCAAAAACGACTTAAGTGTATCTTGACAAACTTTTTTTCTAGTTTAAAAAATAACACTATTATAAATAACATTTATATGATGGATGCGGGATATATGTCACTCCTGAAACTGTGCTGCATGTACAGGGTATGTGGCTGTTGGTCCTGTTTGCAGGGGCGTGTCTAGAGCATTTTAAATGGGGGGGTTTATTCAAATTCTGAATTGATTATAGCCTAGAAAGCGAGCAAATAGCGCTTCCATATAATCACTAAAAAGCTGCCACTCACTTCAATTTATAATTTATCGCCAATGTTCCTTTATAATCAATGCACATATAATATCTTATTTACATCGTGTCTACGTGTGGCGTTTGGCATTGAGTGAATTCTGACTGTCTCATGCTGAATGCGTCAGAGTTGGCAGCCCTGTATCTATTTATATATTTATTTTTTAATATCTTAATGTGTGACCTTGGACCACAAAACCAGTCATAAGGGTCCATTTTTTTGAAATTGAGATTTATACATCATATGAAAGCTGATTTCATCAGTAAATTATGGGGTGCCGCAGGGATCCGTGTTAGGCCCTCTGTTATTTTCATTATGCATGCTGCCACTTGGCAACATTATTAGAAAACATGGAATTACTTTCGTCCAATCAGATGCTCTCTAGAATGAGAATGTCCCGCCCCTAAAACCACCTGCCAATCACGGGCAAGCAACAGAAAAAGATCCAATAAGAGATACATCAAGACAGGGGAAAACTGTGCTCAACTGTTTCTTCAAAAGCATAAAGTAGAAAAACAAAGAGCAGAGAGTGATCTGCTCACCGAGGATGAGAACAAACCCTGAGCAGAAGGAACGAGGAACGTCAATACAACACAAACACTCAAACAGGACCTGCGGGCCGGGATCGAGGGATCAAACTGTGAAAACATGTGTTTCACACTCCTCATGCGGGTCTGAGACGGCCCGGTTCGTCAGGTTTGTGCCGGTAAACATAATCGAACGCGTCAGAGATTCATGATTCAGTCCAGAATCTCCTCTAGCGCTCCCATAAGCTTCATCTGTGGACGACTGCATCAACATCCTTTAAAGATGCATCTGACTTCCTGTGTGTGCCAGGAACTACAAAACACACTTTCACTGAAGAGAACTCATGGATGCACTGAAGTGCTGGCAAGTTGTCACGGAAATAAATAAAAGTTTGAGACAACAAGACAAAAACAAAGTATATTTAATATTATAGTTATATTATTTATATTATTATAGTTATATATTATTTAGTTATATTTAATTATTGAATTTATGTATGTATTTAATTTATTTAATAATTAGATTATTTATTTTATTTCTTTTTATTGTGTGTATATTACATATTTATTATTA
>NW_015555882.1:0-1547 GCF_001515605.1 Sinocyclocheilus anshuiensis
CATGTGAAATGAAATGTTATTTGCCTTGCAGAAAGACAGATTTTAACGTGTTAGGAATTGTATGCTCATGAACATGTTAGAGCTTCTAAGCACAATAAGCTTAGTTTAGTGTTTCTGTGAACAGTAACACTATTAGTTTAGTGCTACTGTGAACAGATTCACACTATGTTTTTTGCAACTAAGCAAATGAACAGAATGCTGAAACATATGCTGAAACATGTCCACATATGCTGAAAACATTCTTTCTCAGTTAGAGACAGTTGGTTAATGTAATGTTGGTTTTCAGCACATATGCTTAAAACCTTCTTTCTCTGTTAGAGACAGTTAGTTAATGCAATGAAAAGACTAAAGCTTACCCACAAGAAAGATGTTTCTAACATCTGAAACTACATGTTATTTGCAATGCAGCAAGACAAATTTTAATGTGGTAAGAATTTTATGCTTATGAACATGTTAGAGTTTCTAAGCACAATACGTTTAGTTTAGTGCTTCTGTGAACAGTGACACTATATTAGTGCAACTAAGAAAATCAACAGAATGCAAGCCCACATATGCTGAAAACATTCTTTCTCTCTTAGAGACAGTTGGTTAATGAAATGTTAAGACTACAGCTTGCCCACAGGAAAGATATTTCTAACATGTGAAATGAAATGTTATTTGCCTTGCAGAAAGACAGATATTAATGTGGTAGGAATTGTATGCTCATGAACATGTTAGAGCTTCTAAGCACAATAGGCTTAGTTTAGCGCTTCTGTGAACAGTAACACTATGTTAGTGCAACTAAGAAAATCAACAGAATGCAAGCCCACATATGTTGAAAACCTTCTTTCTCTATTAGTGAATGTTGGTTTATGCAATGTTAAGATTAAAGCTTGCCCATATGAAAGATGTTTCTAACGTGAAATGTGAAAGTGCAGGGATGATGGCAGGATGTGGCGAAGGGATGGTGATGGGAGGATGACGATGATGCCCTGGTAGCTTAGATGGTGTTTGGCACGTGGCACAGACCCAGAGCATCCCAGTGCTGACAACACACGGCCAGATTTTAATGTGTTAGGAATTTTATGCTCATGAACATGTTAGCTCATGAACAACTAAGCTTCTAAGCAGAATAAGCTTAGTTTAGTGCTTCTGTGAAGAGTAACACTATGTTTGTGCAACTAAGCAAATGAACAGAATGCAAGCCCACATATGCTGAAAACATTCTTTCTCTCTTAGAGACAGTTGGTTAATGCAATGTTAAGACTACAGCTTGCCCACAGGAAAGATGTTTCTAACATGTGAAATGAAATGTGTTTTGCAATGCAGAAAGACAGATTTTAATGTTTTAGGAATTTTATGCTCATGTAATGTCAGATTAGTTTTCTTAGGGAATTAATTATTATTAAAGGGGTCATATGATGCTTTTTTAAAGATGATTATTTTGTGTATTTGGTGTAACAGAATATGTTGACATGCTTTAATGTTCAAAAAACACATTATTTTTCAAATACTGTACATTATTGTAGGTCCTCTATGCCCCGCCTCTCTCAAACGCTTCGTTTTCT
>NW_015555882.1:1722-1811 GCF_001515605.1 Sinocyclocheilus anshuiensis
CTTACCATAATCGCGAGCTTCAGCTTTGGGGCAAATAGACAAATAAATGCCCGAAAGGGGAACAGAGTCACGTGACAGACACAGTGATG
>NW_015555883.1:0-965 GCF_001515605.1 Sinocyclocheilus anshuiensis
GTCCTTGAATCTGGTGTTCATGAAAGAGTGGGAACCCTGAATTAATTATAACAAGTTATGATTATTTATAAATATTTGCCTTTTGAGCTAATTTGCTATACGGTTTAACATAGATGTCATTTTATATGCAGATTTGGTTAAGATTGGGATCGATAAAATAAAATTTGAGGTGTTGTCTGGTGGCTGTTACAGAAGGTCATGTACTCTAAATGTGTGCGTTTATGTGATTAATTATACAATTATAATATTATCATTAAGTAATTAATCTGAGGATCATACTTGATTCTGCTACTAGCTTCAAGTTATATACCATCAAACTCTCCTGGTTGATTTAATTTATTTTTATGTTGAATAAGATGCCAGCAGTGGGACAACTGTTTCAGTTACATGGATGAGTGGACTGATACTCAGCATCAGCAAGGATGACAGCAAAACATTTGACTGCTTAATTTGCCAATCAGAATAGATTATTCCAGAGAGCAGGAATAATAGAGTGCATTAGTGCCCACCCACTTTTTAGGAGCATTGATTCCTGAAGTATTTTTACATTAATTTTACCCACAGGGTTTTTAAAAAATCTTCCTTAAAGTGTTATAAGCCCTGAACAAAACCAACCAGCCACGAGGTGAATCAAGAAAAGCAAAAAAGTATTTGAAAATTGAATAAATACACAAAGGTACAAGACTGTGAACTTACTGTAAGCTTAATGAGGGAAAGAACTACAATCCCATGAAGCATTGCAAATGACATGAAAATTGACACAAAGGTACAAGACTGTGAACTTACTGTAAGCTTAATGAGGGAAAGAACTACAATCCCCAATCCCATTGCAAATGACATAATCAAATTAAAAACATCAAGAAATACAAAACTATTCAAAGTTGTTGATACATTGATATCTAACAACATATTTTAAGTTTATTGCAAAAAATTATATATATATATATATATATATATATATATAA
>NW_015555883.1:1965-10654 GCF_001515605.1 Sinocyclocheilus anshuiensis
TGTCTTCTGGACAACTGTCAGATCAGCAGTCTTCCCCATGATTGTGTAGCCTAGTGAACCAAACTGAGAGACCATTTTGAAGGCTCAGGAAACCTTTGCAGGTGGTTTGAGTTGATTAGCTGATTGGCATGTCACCATATTCTAATTTGTTGAGATAGTGAACTAGTGGGTTTTTGTTAAATGTGAGCCAAAATCATCACAATTAAAAGAACCAAAGACTTAAACTACTTCAGTCTGTGTGCACTGAATTTATTTAATACACGAGTTTCACAATTTGAGTTGAATTACTGAAATAAATGAACTTTTCCACGACATTCTAATTTATTGAGATGCACCTGTACACACTCTCTCTCTCTTTCTCTCTCTCTCTCTCTGTCTAATAACTTCATTAATATCTGCATTAGTCAACTATCAATGGCTCAAGCCTCCATTACTAGGTCTAAAATGACGTTTTGGAATTAGCAACGGAGGCGTTGGATGAGATGCGGAAGAAATTAATCCTACTCACAAGAGCGTTTTAAGTACAAACACCGGACAAATGCCTTGAAATATCTCATCTGATCGGTGTCTTGAGGTGTGGCAACCGTAGTATAAATCCAGTTAAACTCTGCCAAAATGACGTTAAAAATGTTTATGCTTCACTTACATAGCCTTCCTTATATGGTATGGAATAATTGACTCCGGGCCATTGAATTATTAGAAAAAGAATGCACACCGGAGGTGTAACCACATTACCACCTCGGGTGTGCATTATTTTTCTAATAATTTAATGGCCCGTCATCAATTATTCCTTACATATAGCATAGCGAGACTGACTTGATTATGTCCTTTGCAGTGCAGGCTTTTTGGCGTGAATTGCTCGCCACAAATTTTTAACTAGTTGAATTTTTCTGTACAGCATCATATGGTAGTTTTTGCCACAAATTCATTTCTTAAACATTATGTTTTTAATACCTATAAGTCGAAATAATGAGAATGGATGGCTTCAACAAAAGCATATACTATCAATTAACAACCTCGTAGCGCACAGGCCTGTCTTTAAAGCTTTATATGTCATTGTTTAAAATCTATTTCCCTATGGAGAAAATGAATGGCGTTTTTACTTCTAAAACCTGACTGTTGCACTTTATAAAAGCCAATAGTTAATTTTGTCTGTAATTTTTACAGAGGTTGTGTAAGAAAAACACAGAAATGTTCAATGCATATGTAATTAAAATGACTAAGCATCACTGTAAAAAATGCTATGTCAGGAAAAATAAAATGCTTAATGTGGTAACTAATAAAAAAAATCAATAAATTTAAATCAGTTATTGTATTTAATAAGGCTAAATCATTAGGTTACACCAACAAAAGTCATTTTTTATAGGTAAGATCAGGTAAAAATAGTTCTTTAAATGTAACATGTTTGGTCTTTTTAGTGTACATCCATAAAACACAATTTTCTCTAACCTCCTTAGGGAAAACTATTTCTCTCTCATGAGTGCTTTAATCTAATAATAATCTAAAAATATTCTCTAGTTCAGTCACACACATACCTTACAATGCCTAAAAATGGATTTCTTCTCTCTCTCTCTCTCTCTCTCTCTCTCTCTCTCTCTCTCTCTCTCTCTCTCTTTCACATACACTTTCATACCCTTGATCATACACGCACGGCTATCAATAGGAAATCACTGACAGCACTCCAGTCAGTCCGACGGCTGGAGAAACCCTAGTAGTGAACGAGAGCCTAATGGAGTGGACTCTTTAAAACACAAAGCATCATCATTTGGGAAAAATGAGCAATATCATCCTGGCCTTTGAGTCGTGTGCCCTTCAGACTCACTGGGCTTCCTATGGTGCTGATACTCTATTTGTGTGTGGCTCTGTGCCCATATCCAACAAAGTGTGTGAAATGTGTCAGTGCTGACTCTGGGTGTGCTAATTAAAACCGCTCAATACTCACCTTCATCTTTCCCTCTTCTCCCATTTCACAACCCTTATTTATTTCAGACACATCACAAATGCCTTCTCTACTCACACCTTTTCCCCAGTACATTGGTTCCTGCTTGATCTCATTATAGTGGCAGCGCTCATTCATTGATCTGCTCCCGGTGCTGGTTAAGCAAAGGTCAGAGTGGAGACTGTATGGACAGGCCCTTCACTGACCTGTGTTCTCTATCTACAGTCATTCTAGGCTTTCAGAAAAGTGTTAAGATTCAGTGGCAAAGAATCTCCACAAATAATTCGGATAATATATCACATATATACTGCCAAACAGTAACTGAAAATAAGTGAACTTCTTAATGTATTATCCTGTGTTTGCTGAAATGGCTCAGTTTGATCCATTTTGTACTTTTAATGTTTTACAATTTGGCCTTTACAAAATGGCAAGTAGTTAAACGAGTGATATTGTGCCTTTGAATGGAAGGGAAAAAAGTTGTGAAAGGTAAATGGTAACAGCGTCATTCAGTCATGAAACAATTTAAATATTTTAATTCAAAAGAACATTATTTATCCGAAATAGAATAATTTTGTAACTATGTAAAAGTCTTTACTGTCTATTTGTACACACACAAACACACACACACACAAACACACACACACACACACACACACACTTTAGGTGGAATATGATTTTTTTTTTAAATCAGAAAATCATATTTTGTAAATTAGATTCAGATTATTAAATTCAGATTAGATATGGACTATTTAAACTAAAGGACATGTATCACGAAGTGTCCTTGCTCTGCCTTGAGGTAACTGAACTACACTTGAGAGATTGAATCTGCAATCTAAAGTGAGCATCTGAGCAAGCCCATTACATATTTATATTTTTCAGTATTTGTCATGCACACCCTGTATTACCATTACTAGAGGAATCAAATTACAGTCAGTCTCAGACAACTGAATGTGTGGAAGTGATGCTGCGATTCAACTTCCCAGATGAAGTCAAGGAGGAAACTACACAAAGGTAGACAGATACTCCATTCTGTGAAGAACATCAAAGTACAATGAATAAGAATTCAGCAACCAACGAACATTAAACTACACATCAGCCTGCCTTTTTATGACATCAAGGGATGTAATTCTTCCTTTTTATGGGGAGCTGCATAATATGGCAGCCATCCAGACTTTGATGGAAGAGCGATTCCATTTTTCTCATTGTCTTTTTTTGCATTTGATCATATTGCAGTGTTTTGTGAGAATCCCAGTATGGGGGGGGGAGAAATATCCATTCACAAGCAACCATCAATTGCACTTTTAAAGGCTGTCCACCTTTTGCTAAAGTAGCCCAACGACATTGCCAGTGGGTTGGGGATGCAGGAGGGACCCTGTTTTGTACAGATATGTGTATTTGCTTAAGTGTGTGTGTATTCCTTTGTGTCGAGTGGGGAAAAAGGTCACTCTTGTAAGGGGTAAATGGCAAAAATCCTTTCTAAATCAGAGGGTCAGGGAGAAAACAAGTAGGCTGTAGTCGTGTAGATTTTCTTATCCCAACTTGATTTGTGGCTGCTCTATGTCAGTGTAATAACGTCCACGGTGTTTTCTATTCTAGTCACTTGCCTGGCTCTGTGGTGCATTTACATAGAAATTGCATTGGCCAATGTTTTTTTTCTTCTTTTTCTATTTAATGGCACACTGTTTAGTGCTGCTGCAGGAGTCTAAAGGCGTCTGGGATGATGGTGGTTGGAGTGCACTCTAAGAAAAGTCTGTAAAAAATAAGGCACAATGTACTGTGTTAATGTAAAGGAATTTTCCGCATCGATTTTTCTGCATTGTGTTGTGTTTAAGATTAAAGGAAATATTCGTAAACTTGGATAAATGGATAATGTCCCTGCAGAAATTCACCGATTTGTTTCTTACAGTGTGGGAGTCTCTGTCTATGACTGTATAAATTAAAAGTACATTTAAAAAATGAATAATTATTTCTATTACTATGAGAGTATATTGCTATTTATATTTAAACTAAGCTATTTAGAGTAATTATGGTTGATTATCCCTTTGAATCATTAGAAACTAATTATGCAACGAACTAGGGCCGGTGCCGTGGGTGCAATTTCTGGGTGTACTTTCTGTTCTAACAATAACTTTGCAGAAAAAAGCAGTGTGTATATGTGAAAAGTGCTTAAATAAAATCACGCCGTTAGTACTGTTATTGATTGTCGTACGGATGATTCGAATCAGATTCAATTTTGATTCATTTGGGTAGACTATATTTAATTTTTCTTACACATGAAATTCTCTCTCTCCCTTTATAGGCCAGTGTTTCCGACTGAAATACCAGCAACTTGGTACTATTTATTAAAGAACCAACTTAAAGAGACATTCCTTTCTAAATTGGACTAAACAGATCATGCTGTTTTGACACCGGCTTAAAAGAGCCATTACTTTTTGGAAATCTGACTACATTGTTGCTGTTGCATGTTTTGACACACTTAAAAGATTGGCTCATAGGAGTAGTTTGCTTGTGAATCAGATACACTGGTCATACTGTATGTTTTAGAGTCATTTGTTCATGACTTGGCGTACACTGGGTTGTGCTGTGTATTTTTAATTCAGTACTACTGCTGTTACAGTTCAGCATTAGTTCAGCAAAACATAGCGACACTTGCATGATGGAAACTGCTGTACAAAACAACTACTGAAAATAGACAGTAAATGACCAATCTTGGAATTTTAGCAATCAAATTTATTTTTTATATGAAACTTTCATAACATAGTTTCATAATAGTTTTTTTCTCCATACTTTTGTTAGTATAACTAAATATTTTTCTGAAAGACACAGTGCCACTTTTTTGGAAGTGATAAGATCAAGACCGAGAGTATGTGAAGCATTTTATTAGATGATAATGTTAGGACGTTCCACCTGTTACAAAATGCGAAAAGCCACATACTGATTGGAGCGACTCCCAGTTTTCCTGGTGTGCTCACTAGCACAAAATAATCAAAGGCGGGACCGACATGTCCTCGCCAGCTCTGCTGTCCTTCTGGAGGCACAGACACAAATATGCACATACGTACTCAGGGCTGGCCGGAGTCTCTCAGGATAGGCATACGATGCTGGGGGAGCTGCTGAAAGGTCATAGCGGATAATTGTGTTAGTTCCTACTGTGCACCTCAATGCCACTGAGGACTGATGAAGACCAGAGCACTGCCAGAGCATGCATGCTTATAGGGCCCGGAGTGTGACCAGTTCTCACTAGCTTTGCGAGTATAAAGCAAGAGAAAGAGGAAAAATATGGACAGAACAGAAGGGAATTAAATAAAGAGATTATTAATTTACAAAACAGCGTGGAGGTGGAAGTAAAGGAATAGTGCATACAGAAATTAAAATTCTGTCATATTTACTCACCGTCATGTTGTTCGAAACACATCATCATATCCCAGAGCTTTCAAGCTTCAAGGATGCAAATACACTGTAAAAGTAGGCTATACAACTCGTGCACAATGTTCCAAGTTTTACAAAGTAATGCAAGTTATTGTAAGAAACAAACTAAAATTCAAGTTTATATTCAATGTCAATATTCAAGTTGGTGAAATATGAGAGGTTTTGTGATTCACTGAATATTCATCGGATTGTTCACAGATTATATATACCAGTGTTGTTATTGTTAACTAAAACTATTAAAAAGCAATGAACTGAAATAAAACAGTTGAAATACTAAAATGACTAAAACTGATATAAAAATAAAGCTAAATAGAAATATACAAAAATAAAAATGGCAAAAGCTCATAAAATTACTAAAACTACAATTAAAATTAAAATGAAAACTGAAATTAAAATGAAAAAAATATATTTAAAAAATGTAATAAATAATAGTATAATAATATTAAAATAACAGAAATTGAACATGACTACTTCTATCTTCAGTTAATAACAGATTATATTTTGCTTGTATATTTTGGTCTGTTACTCACGTTATTATGCATTTAGAAAATGTAGAATATAGTGCATTAGTTGAACAAATCATATGATGATTGTTTTTTTTAGCACCTAGTCCCCTGTACAATTCATTATACTCTTAAAAAAATATTATATGGATATTCCTATTAAAGGAAATTTATTAAAAATTCACCATTTGTGTTCTGCAGAAGAAAGTAAGTCATGCAGGTTTGGAATGACATAAGGGTGAGTAAGTGATGACAGAATGTTCATTTTTGGGTGAATGGTCCCTTTAAAATGACTGAATTTTCCTCTTTTTGAGCTCTGGCACATGTGAGTCTATATCTCACATCATCTCTCCCTGATTCTTGTTGTTCTCACTCTCCTTTATCTCACCCCCTCTCTCTCCTTCTGTCCATCTCCCTCCCTTTCTTGCACTGCTGCAGTCAGTGTTCGCACGTACAGTAACTCAGCCTTAGTCACAACCAGCCTCCTCTCACCCCGCCCCTTCTCACTGACATGTTCTATTTATGTGATTTGCATGCAAGCTTGTGTCTGGGTGTGTGAAATGTGATATAATTTTAATAATACTAATTACAAACTACACCAACATCACCCATATTCATTCATTCTCTCAATTTTAACAGCAACATGGTGGGAACTTGAGGGGGGAGGGTGGGGGTGGAGATTTAGTGCCTAAAACCAAGCAGAGAGAATATGCAGTAAATGGCTTCATTTCAGGAACATTGTGGGAAAATTTCTCTTCACAGGCTGCACATTTGTGCTTGTGCCCGATGAATAATTCTAAACAAAAACAAAAGCCAGGGGGAAATCCTAGCGAAAATGCCCAGAATGTTAGGAGCACTTTTCATTGTTTTGGTCCTATCGGTTTGTCCTGAGGGTGGAATCGGGTGTCAGACCGATCACTGTGTGAACTCTGCAGAGGACTGCAGGCGTAAACTTCAAATTTTGTTGACACCTCAGGAAATGGTATTTTAAATGAGCTTCATGTTGTTAAACCCAGGGTTCAAGGCTTGGCTGGTTAGCATGGGCCAATTAGCCCCTGCTGGTAGATGCTGTTAATACATCTTACGTAGACAAAAGACATCTTTTCCTGTGGTGAAAAAGCAATTACAAATGGGTCAGTGACATGACATTTACATTTATTCATTTGGCAGACGCTTTTATCCAAAGCGACTTACAGTTGAGGAATACAACAAGCGATGTATCATAAGATGGCAATAAACACAAGAAGTGCCCGTTATACAAGGTTTCAGTCATCGTTCAAAATAGTAAAAAGCTAGGACAGGAGGATAATAAGAGAACAGAAAAATTGAAGGCATAGAAATTTTTTTTTAAATGCTCATTTTGTGTCATGTGGTCCAATCACAACAAAAACACAAAAACTGGAAATATCGACACAACCAGGGGAACTTTGAAACCGTTTCAACGTCAGTTTTTTTTTTCACCTTTTTATGACAAGGCAAGGATATTTTAGGCTGTAAAATGTCACATGGTGCAACTTTCATGAATAACGCATGATATTTTTGTAAAAATAATTAAAAGTAATGCACATATACATGTAAATTATACAGTATATGTTATAATTTTCCTCTTTTTAATTTGTTTGTGGACACTCTTGTATGCCATTGACCCAAGTATATAAATGCAAATGTATCACATTAATGTACAGTGTTCTACTAGTGTCATTTTTGAGGGCTCTTAAAATTGTGAAGTGTGAAATGTGTTATACTCTTATCGAGGAACTGCCATTAAGATGAATGGGAATGCTAACAAATAGCTTTCTCCTGGTATTACCAACCTCCTTGTGTTAAATCATACTGCAGTATATGTGGGGATTTGTGTATGAGTGTATTGGCTATGAAAGAAACAGTTGGGAGAGCTTTGTACACATATACATACCAACTCCTGCTGGTGGACAGGATGACACATTGAGTTGTGGTCCCCTATGAAGTAATAGCAGCACATGGGCCGTTAATCTGGGCATGTCATCAACAAGAGTAGGCTGAACTGTCCATCAGACTTTGCCCCACACCAGCAGTAGCATCTTGTTCCAAGAATTCATGGAAGGATTTATATCTGCAGTGGTGTTGGAGGAGATTATGGAGAGGCTTTTCTAATTCCCCATCCTTCATATCAAGCCCAGGCTTCCAGCAAGAATGGGCAGAAACCATCATCTACTAGCTGGTTCACAATGCAAGCAATGGCTCAGCTAATAGATTTCTCTGTTCTTTTTGTATTTAGCATAGAATTGTCCTTTTTTCACTTCGGTGCTATATTAGTTCCACATTGTGCACTAAAAAAAGAAATATCACAGTTTTTAAAGACCATAGCTTTCACTACTGTAATGTATAAGCTAACCACTCTGTTCCTTGAGAGATGTTAAGAGGAACAGACTTTGATCATAATAACAAACAGCTGGAGATGTTCGTGCTGTTCCAAAACCTAATGAGCTGTCTCTGTAGGCAGAATTTTAAGGCATGACAGGCAGTCTTCCTACACTAAGAGTGTTTCAAAATATAACTTAATCATGCCTCTGAATATGTTTTTGCCCAATTCAATGGCAGCATCACATACTTCATAAAGAAGGCATTCTAATAATGCATCACAACAAGCTCAGGGAAAAAATCAATCCAAGATGGCAGAGAGGTTTGAGAGAGTAAATCTATATATATACAGGTGCATCTCAATAAATTAGAATGTCGTGGAAAAGTTCATTTATTTCAGCAATTCAACTCAAATTGTGAAACTCGTGTATTAAATAAATTCAATGCACACAGACTGAAGTAGTTTAAGTCTTTGGTT
>NW_015555883.1:10790-49956 GCF_001515605.1 Sinocyclocheilus anshuiensis
TTTTTTTATTCAATCAATACTGGAAATATTTTGAAAATTTAAAAAAATCCATACATAGTAATCACTTGAGTTGAGTTTCCAGTGTGCCACGTTCCAAGTTCTTGGCCATGTAGACAGGCTTGTAAGCCGTTCACAACTAAAATGAGAACTGAAGTGCCTTTTAAATTGCATTTAAATTCCTGAATTTGAATTGAGGTAGCAAACACTTATGTATAAACTTTGACTAGAAAAGTTAAGTTTGTCTGAGACTTATGAATGCTGACGTCACAAAGCCTTGTTTGAATGCTTTTAAAAACGTTAAATATCCTTAAAAAAGTAACTTGTAGAAGTTTGTAAATTTATAGGCTTCACAGATAGACTGAACAATAGATAAAAAGATAGATAGAAAGTATAGTATATGCAAACAGTATATGATGTTTTCTGGATATATGTACATATACAGTATATGTACATGTTAGCCTTTTATGTGCTTGTGTGTGTGTGTGAGCATACTAGCATATTGTGAGTACTAGACATATTACTTTGCACTCCTGCCTAGTATTTGTTTAGTTCGTGAGCATCTGGTGTTTTATTCATAGTAGGAGGGTACAAAGCCAGCAAACACAGAAGCTGTCATCAAGAAGAACCTCACTGCTCCTCACCACAGCAAACAAACTCCCCGCAAGCGAGAGAGAGAATTAATAACTTATCATGAAATGAAAACAATATCTCATTATGGTCATGAGGGGACCGTGTATATGTGCTACTGAATCCAAATCATATCTATCTCCTTGGATATTTACTGTTGCGTGAGATGCAGAAGGCATCTTTTGATGTCTGTGCTTTCTCAAGACACACTGTGGTGCTCTTTAGATGGTGGTGGAATAGATTCAATTTAGATATAAATGGAAGGTTGATCGCCCCATCTGTTAGCGCTGCTATACTTTGTCCTTATCACCTCTCCCTGCTTTAATTTGGAGAGCAACACAGCTTTGTTATTTTGACATCGCACTGCTGTAATGCTGACAGCAGTGTTTGAATCATGGAGGCTTACAACTGAAGCAATTTGTCAAAAATACTGCAGGAATCCGAGCAAAATTCAGAAATGTTTTATGAAGGAAAACTACTAAATACTTTTTAAAAGTCAACGTGTCCTGTCCTAATGCATCATGTTTTGGTGATGTAATGCTGCATAGACTTTTGGGTCACTGTCAAGTTATTTGAGGGTGTACAGCAGCACACATGACCACCCTTAATAATCATAAAATGACAAATGGAACACACTACAGTCTTCACAGAAATGAGCAAGTGTATGTCTCTAAAACAGCAAATACACATCAAATACGCCATGAAACAGCACTCACAACCCATTCTACATCTGTAATCTGTTGTTTTACCAAGTATATTCAATGAGAAAAATGTAGGACGGGACTTGACAGGTTGTGAAAGAAAGACGCTTCAATTTTTATTATATAACATTTAATATTATAATATTTATTATTGAATAGCATTATTTTTGTATTGTTTATTTTATTTATTTATTTTTTTGTTTGTTTTGTTTGGAATAATGTGCAACAGCGAACAATGTTCATTTATTTGTTTTTTCAGTTTTTTTATTTAAATATTGGAAATATTTATCATATAACACAGCATATAATATTTATTATTGAACAATATTGAATTTTCCATTTGGAATAAGGTGCAACAACAAACAGTGTTTGGTAATTTCTTTTAAATATGGTCAATTTTGATTTTGGTAAAATATTGGGAATATTTATTATGTAATATTTAATAGGATAATATTTATTTTTTAATAATATTGCATTTTTGTTTAGAATAAGGTGCAACTACAATCAATGCTTAATAACGTGTTTTAAATATGATAAATTTAGTCAAATTAGTAATTTGTAGTAATTTTAGTAAAATATTAGTAATATTTTATAATATTAAAATATTTATTATTCAATAATACTGTTGTAGTTGGAATAAGGTGCAACAAAGGTCAGTTTTCAGTAATGCATTTTAAATATGGTCAGTTTTTATTTTGGTAAAATATTAGGACTGTTTATTATATAACATTTAATATCATAATATTTATTACTTAATGATATTGCCACTTTTTATTTGGAAGAAGGTGCAACTATGATCAATGATCAATAAGTTGTTTTAAATATGATCAATTTTGATTTTGGTAAAATATTACGTATATATATTACATTTAATATTATAGTAAGTTTATGTTTATTTATTTATTTATTGGGATGAGGTGCAACAACGTTCAATGCTCAATAATGTGCTTTAATTTTTAACATCTACTTGTCTTGCATTCATTCTGAGAGAGATGTAAGAATAAAAATGAAGTTAAGGGCCACAGAAAATGAATTAAGGATTAGAAAAAAAAGCAAAGAGTCGAGGAGAGCAGTGTGTTAAGCAATCAAGCAGAAAATAGAGGAACTGATTTATGCACTCTTTCCTTTTCACGTACCATTGCTCTTAAAGAAGAAAGGCCCTGTTTCATCAGGTCAAAAGCTACCTTTTACTTCTTGATCACTGCGCCTTTGTGCTCCAAAGACATTTTCTTCAGTCCCATAAAAGACACATTATTTTTAATTTAAGCCAAATGAATTAAGCTGCTCTGATACCTTCACGGGCTGTTTCCATTACATTCACTCTGTGCGGGATCCACCATTTTGTCCAGCTCACCATATATTTGTTTGGCAAAGTTCCAGCAGTATGTCGCTGTTAAAAATGTATCAAAGTGCATTTATTATTAATATGTGGTGAGTTAATTATGGATAAACATTCCTAAAGAAGGCCTAATGATATTCAGTTGTGGTGATAATTAAGGAGGTTGCCGATTCTCTTTGACTTTGGTGTCGTTGGGCACCTGCCGTGAGGAGTCTTCCCGCCTGTCAGTGAAAACCTCCATCCATCAGCTACATTGGCATTTTCACAAATGTCATCAGCTACGTTCTGCTTCTTTTCTTGCCTGTCTTTCCAGTTTTTTGCCACCTCTCTCTCTCTCCCTTGTTTATCTTTCTTTTTTAAACCAACACACACACTTTAACAGAGTGATATTTTCCTCTAATTAATCAATAAAGAATAATGTTATTTTGTTTTTGCTCTTTTAGAATAAATCATGCATGTCAGTGTTTGTAGACAGACCCTATTAAACAGATGCTGCAGTATCTGTTTAAAAACTCTCAATCTCTTGAAATGACAAAATAAAGTGCAATCAAATACACCAGTAATACAGCAAAAAAAAAACTGTCAGTCAGGCATGAACTCGGGTCCACTAGCTCTTAAAGCAAAAACCAACTCTCTGAGTCACAACAGCTACTTTTTTTGGAGGTAAAGCTAAAGCTGAAATCCAGAATGTCCCCAGGAATCCTCTCTTGCATTATGTGTTGCATTCATGTCAGAATGAATGTTTTTACGAGTCGAGTGCCACCATGAAGATATAATTACCAGTAGGCAACTGCTGATTTTCCTTAAGCCCAGACATTCCAATTTGAGGCCATGTCAATAAATAATTAAGGCGGAAGAATTGATCATTATATGTTGTAATTGCAAATGTGTGTTGGTTTAATTTAGTTTAGTTTAGCCTTAGTTTTAGCATTGGAGTGAGATTTTTTTTTTAGCAAAGATACATTAAATTGATTGAAATTGACTAAAAACAGCTGTTCTTCTCACACAATATGCAGCTGAACTTTTGAAATTTCTATTCATCAAAGAATCCTGAAAAAAAATGTATCACGGTTTCTATTAAGCAGCACGACTGTTTTCAACATTGATGATGATAATGATAATAATAATAATAATAATAATAATAAGTGTTTTTTGAGCAATAAATCAGCATATTAGAATTATTTGTGAGGGATCATGTGACACTGAAGACTAAAGCAATTCAGCTTTGCCATCACAGGAATAAATTATATTTAAATATATTCAAATAGAAAACAGTTATTTTAAATTGTAATCATATTTCACTATATCAGTATTTCACACTACAGCAGCATGAGAACAAGGAAATCCTTGTATAAACATCATATTTAACACTTAATGTGCATCATTTGCTTATTTTGTTGTATTAGCATTAGAATTAGCACTAAATTCCTTTCTTCCATAGTCAGGAAATGAAAAGGAAAGATGAAAATGCTCAATCTGTTGTTGTTGGTTTTTTTTTGCCTAAAATCTTTTGAATGCACATCACATTGTAATTACGAATTACGAGAAGCTTCCCAGAAAAACTTGAGCACAGCTATACATCCCTTCTGCATCTGAAGTGGTAGTGGTGAGCTGTGATTAGTGTTTAGCACTGAAACTGGGAATTTTCTGATCTAGGTTTCTCAGGGGAACCAGGAACACAACTGCAGAGCAGTCGCCGTTAATTAGCTTAAATGGCATTCTGTAAAATAGCTAGCGAGTTTAGGGTTACAGCCTTCCCTCTTGAATCCAAACAGATTTCAAACGGCTTCTTTCCCCTCTTCTCCTGCTCTTTTCTTCTCATTCTCATTCTTCTCTTCTCTCTCCATCCTCTCTTTCTGCACCACTTCACACAGACCTGCTCGCTAGTTATCAGGACACATAATCAATAGAGCGAATGCCAGGGAGAGAACCACTACATGGATTTCCAATGGGTGGCCACTGACGTAGAGGAAAAAATAGATGGACAAAGATCAAATATGAGCACTATAGCAGCACAACCACACATGCTCACCTTTCACCTTTCACTCTAATTGGGTCGAATGGTAAACTGAGGTGATCCCTGCTCTTTAGCGGGCAGTCATATAGAGGAATAGATAGGAATACTAAATTCCTAGTGAAACTGGGAATTGTTCACAGTGTGTGATGCTCAATGAAGCTATGCAGACAATAAACAGTGCTTAACAAACGGTTCAGTTTATCTCAAAAAGAGTTTCCTTCTCGTTTAAATTGATGTTGAAATAGTTTCTTCCATTATGAGGGTTTATATTATTGCATTGCGTTGTGTTTGGATTCATTGTTGCCAAACCGCAAGTCCTGCAAGTGTCTTATCTCCCAGAGCCTATAATGTGGATTAAATGACTCATCAAGGCTGTTTAAATGGTTTTTAATGTAAAGTGTGAGTTGTTGATGAGTTGTATTCCCACCACAAGGCAGTTGTGGGATTGTTTGGTTGAGTAACATTAGTGTGGTAATGGTATAGTCTTCAACAACCCTGCTGCCGTCTTAACTGGAATATCACTGAGGCAAGCTGGTGTCTGTGAAGGAGTTTCCATCTGACCGTCTGGGCCATCTGACCAATCAGAGCAGAGTAGGCTCACAGAAAGGAGGGGTTTAGAGAGACTGAATCTTAGAACTACTTCAGACGAATCATTTAAGAATGGTTGGAAAATGAGGTGATATTAAATGCTTATTTTGAGAAAACTAAAGCGTTTTTTGAACTTGCATGTATGTAAACTTATTACATACATTAAAGGAGACTCCCAAAACAATATTAGGAACCTTAAGAATGGCATAAATAGGGGCACTTTTATTCTTGAGCGTCTTAGTAGACATGCACATTGTAGAAAAAGGATAAGACACTCAGTAAAGACTTAAAATGCTCAGTAGCTGTGCTAAAATGGCATACTCTGTGAATAGGTATTTCTTCTGAATGAGTAATTTATGAGTAATGAGTAACTTTGCAACTGTTAAAAAAGTAAGTTCTATATAGTTTGAATGTGTGTAGTGTGAATGTAATCCAGCTGTACTAAATTTGTCATGTTGTGGTTGTCATGTGACCTATCAGTGTCAGTTATGTTGCATCACTATTCACAAATTGTTCCTGTTGCTTCATGGGAAAGTAAAGTGTCCATTATATGCAGTATTTTTTTTCATACTCTTTTATGAATACTGTGAATTTGGACATACTATGTTCAAATACTGTTTTTTTTGCCAACCATACAGTAGGGAATAGGGGTGTAACGGTAGGCCTGTCACGATAACACCTTTTTGTTGTGCGATATATTGCCCCAGAAATAATTGCGATAAGCGATATTATTGTAATTTTAAAGACCATTTTATGCCACTGAATATATAATTGTAATGTAATGGCATAAATGTCATCAGCTACGTTCTGCTTCTTTTCTTGCCTGTCTTTCCAGTTTTTTGCCACCTCTCTCTCTCTCCCTTGTTTATCTTTCTTTTTTAAACCAACACACACACTTTAACAGAGTGATATTTTCCTCTAATTAATCAATAAAGAATAATGTTATTTTGTTTTTGCTCTTTTAGAATAAATCATGCATGTCAGTGTTTGTAGACAGACCCTATTAAACAGATGCTGCAGTATCTGTTTAAAAACTCTCAATCTCTTGAAATGACAAAATAAAGTGCAATCAAATACACCAGTAATACAGCAAAAAAAAAACTGTCAGTCAGGCATGAACTCGGGTCCACTAGCTCTTAAAGCAAAAACCAACTCTCTGAGTCACAACAGCTACTTTTTTTGGAGGTAAAGCTAAAGCTGAAATCCAGAATGTCCCCAGGAATCCTCTCTTGCATTATGTGTTGCATTCATGTCAGAATGAATGTTTTTACGAGTCGAGTGCCACCATGAAGATATAATTACCAGTAGGCAACTGCTGATTTTCCTTAAGCCCAGACATTCCAATTTGAGGCCATGTCAATAAATAATTAAGGCGGAAGAATTGATCATTATATGTTGTAATTGCAAATGTGTGTTGGTTTAATTTAGTTTAGTTTAGCCTTAGTTTTAGCATTGGAGTGAGATTTTTTTTTTAGCAAAGATACATTAAATTGATTGAAATTGACTAAAAACAGCTGTTCTTCTCACACAATATGCAGCTGAACTTTTGAAATTTCTATTCATCAAAGAATCCTGAAAAAAAATGTATCACGGTTTCTATTAAGCAGCACGACTGTTTTCAACATTGATGATGATAATGATAATAATAATAATAATAATAATAATAAGTGTTTTTTGAGCAATAAATCAGCATATTAGAATTATTTGTGAGGGATCATGTGACACTGAAGACTAAAGCAATTCAGCTTTGCCATCACAGGAATAAATTATATTTAAATATATTCAAATAGAAAACAGTTATTTTAAATTGTAATCATATTTCACTATATCAGTATTTCACACTACAGCAGCATGAGAACAAGGAAATCCTTGTATAAACATCATATTTAACACTTAATGTGCATCATTTGCTTATTTTGTTGTATTAGCATTAGAATTAGCACTAAATTCCTTTCTTCCATAGTCAGGAAATGAAAAGGAAAGATGAAAATGCTCAATCTGTTGTTGTTGGTTTTTTTTTGCCTAAAATCTTTTGAATGCACATCACATTGTAATTACGAATTACGAGAAGCTTCCCAGAAAAACTTGAGCACAGCTATACATCCCTTCTGCATCTGAAGTGGTAGTGGTGAGCTGTGATTAGTGTTTAGCACTGAAACTGGGAATTTTCTGATCTAGGTTTCTCAGGGGAACCAGGAACACAACTGCAGAGCAGTCGCCGTTAATTAGCTTAAATGGCATTCTGTAAAATAGCTAGCGAGTTTAGGGTTACAGCCTTCCCTCTTGAATCCAAACAGATTTCAAACGGCTTCTTTCCCCTCTTCTCCTGCTCTTTTCTTCTCATTCTCATTCTTCTCTTCTCTCTCCATCCTCTCTTTCTGCACCACTTCACACAGACCTGCTCGCTAGTTATCAGGACACATAATCAATAGAGCGAATGCCAGGGAGAGAACCACTACATGGATTTCCAATGGGTGGCCACTGACGTAGAGGAAAAAATAGATGGACAAAGATCAAATATGAGCACTATAGCAGCACAACCACACATGCTCACCTTTCACCTTTCACTCTAATTGGGTCGAATGGTAAACTGAGGTGATCCCTGCTCTTTAGCGGGCAGTCATATAGAGGAATAGATAGGAATACTAAATTCCTAGTGAAACTGGGAATTGTTCACAGTGTGTGATGCTCAATGAAGCTATGCAGACAATAAACAGTGCTTAACAAACGGTTCAGTTTATCTCAAAAAGAGTTTCCTTCTCGTTTAAATTGATGTTGAAATAGTTTCTTCCATTATGAGGGTTTATATTATTGCATTGCGTTGTGTTTGGATTCATTGTTGCCAAACCGCAAGTCCTGCAAGTGTCTTATCTCCCAGAGCCTATAATGTGGATTAAATGACTCATCAAGGCTGTTTAAATGGTTTTTAATGTAAAGTGTGAGTTGTTGATGAGTTGTATTCCCACCACAAGGCAGTTGTGGGATTGTTTGGTTGAGTAACATTAGTGTGGTAATGGTATAGTCTTCAACAACCCTGCTGCCGTCTTAACTGGAATATCACTGAGGCAAGCTGGTGTCTGTGAAGGAGTTTCCATCTGACCGTCTGGGCCATCTGACCAATCAGAGCAGAGTAGGCTCACAGAAAGGAGGGGTTTAGAGAGACTGAATCTTAGAACTACTTCAGACGAATCATTTAAGAATGGTTGGAAAATGAGGTGATATTAAATGCTTATTTTGAGAAAACTAAAGCGTTTTTTGAACTTGCATGTATGTAAACTTATTACATACATTAAAGGAGACTCCCAAAACAATATTAGGAACCTTAAGAATGGCATAAATAGGGGCACTTTTATTCTTGAGCGTCTTAGTAGACATGCACATTGTAGAAAAAGGATAAGACACTCAGTAAAGACTTAAAATGCTCAGTAGCTGTGCTAAAATGGCATACTCTGTGAATAGGTATTTCTTCTGAATGAGTAATTTATGAGTAATGAGTAACTTTGCAACTGTTAAAAAAGTAAGTTCTATATAGTTTGAATGTGTGTAGTGTGAATGTAATCCAGCTGTACTAAATTTGTCATGTTGTGGTTGTCATGTGACCTATCAGTGTCAGTTATGTTGCATCACTATTCACAAATTGTTCCTGTTGCTTCATGGGAAAGTAAAGTGTCCATTATATGCAGTATTTTTTTTCATACTCTTTTATGAATACTGTGAATTTGGACATACTATGTTCAAATACTGTTTTTTTTGCCAACCATACAGTAGGGAATAGGGGTGTAACGGTAGGCCTGTCACGATAACACCTTTTTGTTGTGCGATATATTGCCCCAGAAATAATTGCGTTAAGCGATATTATTGTCATTTTAAAGACCATTTTATGCCACTGAATATATAATTGTAATGTAATGGCATAATAATGCAAGAAGGCCTACACACTTCCAAATATCAACAAACTTTTAATTTTTAAGAATATTTAGATCATGGAAATTAAGTATCAAAATATTAGATACCTTAAAGGTGCTGTATGTAGGATTGACACCGAGTGGTTGAACTAGGTATTGCAATCCAATTTCAAAATATTGGAGAGAGTTTTTTTCACCCGGCCCCTCCTCCTCAGACTTGACGCACACGCAGCTTGCGAGATTGACGACACCAACAGGAACGAGCGCAATTGATGATGAATGAAAAGAAATACGCTGTGTTTTCCGCCAACTGGCAACCCGGGGTGCCGAAATACAATTGGGTAAACTGGCAGTGGGCGGGTTTCACAAACCAAAACAGAGACCGACATTCCGGCCCGGAACGCACATTTTCAAAGGACAATAACTGACTGTAGCATTGTTTTTCAGATAAACAAGTATGTTAACTTAGCATGTTTCGTGAATATCTGCAAACATATTATGGTATTTTTATGCTTTAGTTGAGTCAAAAACTTACATACAGCACCTTTAAAAAAACCTGAATAAATTGTAAATAAGCATTTTCTAACAAAAAGTGCTAAGTAACAAGTAGAAAAAAAGAAAAATGCACAAAGAACTTGTATGGAGATGTTTCCATCAACAGATTTGTCCCTGACCTTTTTTTCTCGGTAAATTAAGGGTGCACACTATTGCTGAGAAACACAATCACTACTTAGCAGTCAGATGTCCATATGCACAAAGGCACAGATCCCTAAACAAGACCATATCTGCAGATGAAACTTTTTTTGTAGAAGCATTTTTTAAATTTGAACTAGCACCTCATGACTACACCACATTATGTATGAGAAGCTGCAAAAGACACAGGCGCAAGTGGAATGCACAAAACATGGTGACTTTAATTTCTAAGTAAATATAATGGGCGATACATTGTGTTGAGGTCATGTACATATATTGCGCGATAAGTCGATATATTGATTATTGCGACAGGCCTATGTAACGGTACACAGAATTCACGGTTCGGTACGTACCTCAGTTTTGGGGTCACGCCACGGTTCGATACGATTTCGGTACAACGGGAAATTGATTTTTTTTTGCTTATGGTAGAGCAGCAATAGAGCGTTTCCTTGGTTATTGCTGTAAACAAAGCAGTTGCGCTTAGAAACACTAATGTGCATTATATGGAGGAGGTAAGAGGAAAAGAAAATGCCATCGAAACATTTCTGAAAACAGTTAGTTTCTCTCAAAGATACATTCATTTAAACCACCACATATTTGTCGTCCTATATTTCGAGCATTGCAAACAGTGAGCTTGATCTGCCTGGTACAGTATTTTCTCCTCTTTAAAGACTTCATAAAAATGACACACAAATTACATTTTGGGAATTGATTGCAATGTAGCATCTCTAGAACCTGAAACTTTCCCACACTGTTGATTTAAAACAAGCAGGCGGCTCTTTGAGCCCTTGCATGCGATCTGAACTCGCCATTGTTGTTTTGGGTTGGTGCATTGACCGTCTCTTCGTCTGCTTTTTCCTGTTGTGACCGTTAGCATTACATTACCACGCGCACCCCCTTCTGGATTGATCGCCTATGACTGACTGTATTCGTCTAAACGAACTGTGATGTCCGTACCATGACGGTTCGGGACAAATACATGTACCGTTGCACCCATAGTAGGGAAGTATCCTCTTAAAAACACTTGCAAGTCGCCACCTACTGGTGTAATAATGATGTAACATCATTTTAATCAGATAAATAAACTCATCCTAGCATCACAAGACAAGTTACTAAATGTAACAACAAAACCAACAACAAAAGTGGATAAAACTGGCAAGCAATGACACCATGCTAATCATTAATACATTAATAAAAGTGCATGCTGGGAAAGGAAACTGGACTGAACTACAAAACCTTTCTTAATGTCTATATTAACTAAAAAGGCATTAATATAGCTCACCTGCTATACTTGTTAAGCAGAATAGAGCATACCGTAATAGAATCTGCATCTAAAAAATTATATAATCAGGAAAATAATTTTTTAAAGAGTAATAATATTATAGTGTAAATCAACATGCTACATTAAGAGAAGAAGCGCTTTATGTGGAACCATTGCATGTTAGCTTTTTAATTACTCACATTTGAGTGTGCATTGATTATGCACATAATTGCATATCAAATAATAAGGGATCCTAATGTTTAGTATTGTTAAATGTAGATGTGATTTCAAGAGTGTGATGGCATCCTCGTTGTAAATTTACAGCAGCCCGAAACTTAAAAAAACAGCATATGCTTGGCTCCCACTGGCTTAGCCGGCGCCTTGAAGTGGAACTGCTGAACAAAATGTGTAGGTCCTCTTAATCTAGGTTAGTGATGAATAAATCTCTCGTTACAATTAAAAAGAGCAGCTGAGCACCTACCTTAAAGCACCCTAACCATTATATAACAGCTCTGAGCAATGCAGCAAAGTTATTTGAGAAATTATTGAAATTTCATATTGTGTTTCATAGCTCTTTAGATTATTTAATCAATCAAAGATCCAATGTACTAGTTGCATTAAGCTGAGTACTCATAATATTTGAGAGGAAGGTGAATTGATTGCAACCTGATCAGTTGCTAATAAGGCTTAAATAGCAAATCAATACAAAATGCACACTGTGGTAGCTGCAATCTGCTATAGTATAGAAGTTATATCTCACAGACAATTAAAAAGAAATACACAATGATAAACCCACAACAGGGAGTGAAAACCTTTTGAACACAGACTTTTAATGAGCTCCTTTTTTCATCCTCCACCACTTGGCTATAGAATGTTCAGAATTTCCCTAGACCCAAAATGAAAGACTTCTTCCCCAAGGCATAAGGCATGCAAATCAATTTATGCCGTATTTCTTTTATTGAGACAGCACTGCAATTTGAACTTAAAGGGGTGGTGTTCACGACAGCAGACTGTAAAAGGTTCTCACAGTTTCTTTCTAGGTCATTGAGGCTTAGGATATTCATTTTTGATGGTGCTGAGGGAAAACCCTAGAAAACAGCGTAAACGGGTTCTGCATGCAAATGTAAACGTGTAAAGGTAGAAAATGTGTGCATTCAGCATCATCAGTTATCTGAGAACAGTGTGCACAGAGGCTAATGATCACAGAGGTTCAATAATTTCAAGAACAGGGTTTTCTGAGGCATTATAGATAAGACAAAAGCTCTGTGTTTCTTAGTGTTTTAGAAGATCTCCCTCATCATGTAGACCCATTTAAACAGTGTGAGAAAAATAACAAGTTGCTTGGAAAATTAAATAAGTGGCTTTTATTGTCATTGTACTAAAACCAATAGATGAAAATAAAATATCATCTGGAAATTACAATATATTGTAATTATTTTTGTTTATTGTTTGATTCTTTTTTTATTTTTTTGTCTATGGAAATATGTCTTAATTTGTCTATAGATCCAATTTTAAAGACCCTTGCTGTACCTTAAACTGAGAAATAATGTTAACAAATTGTTCAAAGCTAGCATGAAATCATAATCAAATACTTTTAACCCTAATACTTTCAGCTAATGTCAAGGACCCATCTTACTTTTCATCCATTTAATCAGCTGGCTTCATTCTAGTTAGCATGTAATGCCTACATTAGATTACAGATTGATTAAATGCTATTTCATGTTGACTTTACGCTTTAGACACTCCCAGAAATCACTGGGTTTGTTTTTATCGTTTAAGAGAGAGACAGAACTTCTACTCACCAATAAAGTGATCAATACTTGCCAGTGTTGGATGGCAGCTTACATATTTTGCATTGATTTTTCCATTGGGCTTAATTCCCCTATAGCTGCACATTGTGTCCATCTAAATAAAAGTTGCTATTTCAAGTACAGACTGTTTCTGCATGCAAAAAAATTTAAATAAAATAAAAAACAAACAAACACGTGAACAGCTGTTTACAAACTGGGGTTTGCAGACCACAATTGAGCACTAGGGGGACATGTTAGAGGGAAAAAATTATAATTTTAACAGTAACCAAAACAAAACATTCTAGAATTACTCATTTATATTTGTACTAGCCTGTATCTTCAATCTTACAGATCTTACCATTTTTCCTGGCCACATTCCTGTTTACTGAGTATTCTGAAACTCTATTGCTTCCACTGTCATTACTGATAATAATGAAAAAGTACTATATCATTTTACCATGAAACGCAGTATAAAAATATATTGAATTCAAAATATTTCTTGTCTGGCTTTTACATCTAAACCCATATTCGGTCACACTCGAATGTACAGTATGTCATAATTCAGTATGAAAGAAAAGATCTGTTACTGCCGCCCTTTCATTGCGACTTTGAAAAGTTTGAGAACCCTTGAAGACCCCAAAACACATATGTTTGTTTGATGCAATGTGACTCCCTCAACACTTAAGCCCTATGCAAAACAACCAAAAATCATATGAATATATAAACTGACCACTAATATCATCCATTTCATTATTATATGTATCTCTCTAGCTCTGTTATACACCTGAAGGGATTCCCAGCAGCTCTCATCTCTCTTGTTATCGTCATAACTCGGCGAGCACTGGACCAGCTCCAGGCTCCAGGGACGATGACTCCCCTCCCCATGCTGACTCAGTCTGTTTCCTGGCAAACTTGTTCTCTCTCTCTCTCTGGCACAGAGCGTCAACAGTTGGACATTTGGAAGCAAAACAGCTTTAGGACAACGGTGGGGCACTGCGGACAATGTGACAAATACAGACTTTATATTAGGCTGCAGATTGCAGTGATATTGAAAAGTAGATGTAGTAGTATAGCAGAAGAAGACACCAATATAGAACTCAAAAACAGTGACGCGGGAAGCAAATGATCCTACAAAGCTGAGGGGCAAGTTGACTCGCTGGAGAAGTAAACTTGTTAGGCGTAATTTGCAGAGGAAATAAAGAATGAAGAAGAAAACAAAAACAAGACGTCACCAGAGGGGTCGGATTCTACAAAAGGTGCACCTGTAAATGGGTTTATTAATGTCAGGATACTTGAGCCAAAAGCACTGCTGTAATTCAATAAATACAACACTGTTGCATGCTAATGCCTGCCTTCATCCAGTAACTGTTTGCACTGTCACTTTTATCTAATTTTAGGCTTGAGAGGTAAACAGATGTGTTCAGAATTGGCTATGCTTTTTTGAAGTATACCCTCTGGTTACAATTACCCAGAATACAACAGTGCAAGCAGTATTCTCTGACATTACTGTTGTGTATAGAATACAAAGGAGTTTTATTTGGGTCCATTTATTTATATTTCTCTCAGGCTTACGTTTTTGTGTTCAAGAGACATAGTGCACTCTTTTAGTCCTACTGGAGCATGAGCTTTATATGAGCTTCATATGATCACAAATGTCAAATAAACAAAGCCATCCATCGGAACTCGTTCTCCAATTAATGCCCTCAGTTTACCCCCCTTCGGTCAAAGAAATTGTGGGAGTAATTAGAAAATCTCATTTGAGGCTCGCACATCAGCCTTGAGACTCACTCACTGTGGTGATGAATGGCCAGCAAGTGTAGGCTATATATAATGAATGCCACAGGCGTGCAGTGTGTCAGAGTAATTGATAGCATGGATAACTGTCACTTTGCCTATTCTCCGAGAAGTCCCTGGGTTGTGTCTGACACGGAGTCATGGCATTACAGTTCCTCACACCTTCTCGCTCGCTGCAAGACATGGCGAGACTTCAACTGAACTCCAGCTTAGACAATACAACTGGAATATGTTGGCTGTTTCATACATATTTTCATCTTGTTCTGCTTGTTTATAAAGTTAAATGCACCATTCAATATGTTTTGTAAGATTTCTAGTTTATGTCTACAAGTCATCTATGTGTTAATAGTTTAAAATCACTGGGTCTCATTAAGTAATAAATACATACAATTAGCTAATTTTAGTGAGCAGAATAGCTACCACACAAAACAGGTGTAACAGTTATGGACTTTTTGTTGTGTTTCTCTTTCTTCCTGTTCACCTGCCCTGTTTAGTTCTGTTGCCCTAGTTTCCTATGAGTCCTGATTTGTCTCTATGGTGATGTATTAGTTTCAGGTGTGTCTCATTTATTTACCCAGTATGTATACTCTCTGTTTTATTCTGTTCATGGCCGGTTATTTGCTTTACCATTGTGTGTGCTACATTTGCTCCTGCAATTATTCTGTGTGAATTCCTTGTGGATTTATAATTATAAGACAGTTATTGTAAATTCTTCTTCATCGTGCGCTTCACTCACAACAACCAACTATAACAGAAGAATGGACCAATACAGTTTCTTGCGGCATTTTTGTTCTCTCCCCCCCCACCCCACTTCGCCTGATTTGCCTCGGGCCTTACAGTCTCCAGCTCTGCCTAGGCGTGAGGATCCTCTATCTCTGCCTCCAGCTTTCGAGTCCTGGACTCCACCTCGGTCCTCCAACCCATCAGCTCCACCTTGGCTCCTTGTTCCCTTGTCTCCACCGTGGCCTGCCATCCCACTGGCTCCATCGGGCTCCCTCGTCCCTCCAGCTCAACCTTGGTCAGTAATCGACCTTCCTCCGCTATGGGATTCCACTCCTCCACCTTTGCCTCATCCCTCCATCCCTCTGGCTCCGTCTGGCTCCTCCTTCCTTCCGGTTCCACCGTTGTTCTCAGTCACTCTGTCTCCCCTTCTCCGCCTCAGTTAGCTCCTCCTTGGCCCTCCGGAACTTTGGTTTCACCCTGGCTCTCTGTCTGCTCTGCTCCACCTGGGTCTCCACCTCCAGTGGCTCCATCTCCATTGCTCATCCCGTCAAGGCCTTCTCCACCATGGCTCCTCCCTCCCTCGACTCCACTATGTCAAGTCACCTTTATTTATATAGTGTTTGATATAATACTGATTGTGTCAAAGCAGCTTCACAGTGTCAAACAGAAAAATAGTTTGTCAATAATGCAAGAGGAGTCATTTTTCCAGCAATAACAAAGAGTAATTTTTCCAGCTAAAGTCAGTTCATTGATGATTCAGTGATGTCATCATCCAGTTCAGCTCTCTTTAAACACAAACCACATCCATATAAGGGCTTTCCATAGCAACTCACCTATCTCTAGCTCACTGGCCTGAGAGTATTCACTAAAACCCCCCACAAAAGTGTTTGGTTAAGCTAGTCCTCAATGCAGCTAGCGATGATCAACAGTTCCCTTGGTCTTTACTTGGTCTTTCTTTCCACAAAACATATAAAAATATTGATGACTCATCTTGTTCATTGTTACACTGTCACACAAATTTGTTATTGGCCTACAATTCAGAGTGGATCACAACGCAGAATCAACAGGGAAATCACGTGGTGGTGGGACATGCTTCTACATCAATGAAAGGTGGTGTACAAAAAAAAAAGAAGGTGCTGTCCTGATCTAAGCACTTTTCATCAACTGTAAGCCATTCTATTCGCCGCGGGAGTTTTCCACATTCATTCTCGTAAGTGTTTACATTCCACCGCTACAACAACTGGTTGATCAAATCACAGTTATAGAGCAACAATACCGGACTCTGTTATAACCATTCTCGGGGACATTGATAAAGCAAATCTCTCACATGAACTGCCAAATTACAGACAGCACATTACATGTCCTGTCAGAGACAGTAATATACTGGACCACTGTTACACTCTCTGATCACTGATCACTGTCTGGTTCATCTTATACTGACCTACAGGCAGAAACTGAAATCAGCTAAACCTGTAATAAGGACTGTAAAAAGATGGACTAATGAAGCAGAGCGGTATTTACAAGCCTGCTTCAAATGCACTGATTGGAGTGTTTTTGAAGCTGCAGCCACCGATCTGGATGAGCTCACAGAGACTATAACATCATACATTAGTTTCTGTGAGGATATGTGCATTCCTACCAGGATTCATTTAACTTACAGCAACGACAAACTGTGGTTCACTGCAAAACTCAGACAGCTCCATCAGGCCAGAGAAGATGCCTACAGGAGTGGGGACAGAGTCTTGTATAAACAGGCCAAAACACACTGACAAAGGAGATCAAAGTGGCTAAGAGAAACTACTTCGAAAAGGTGAGAAATCAGTTTTCAGCCAAAGACCCTGCATCAGTGTGGAAAGGACTGAAAGACATCACCAATTACAAGACACCATCCCCCAGCACTGTTGAATCAACAACTGGCCGACCATTTAAATGAGTTCTATTACAGGTTTGAAAAACCCTGACTCACACCCCACACCCATTCTGACCTTCTCTCCTAGGATCTATTAACACCTCCTACAACCAGTAGCCTTCAGAGAAGCTGAACTTCCACTTAAGCACATTAATCCGTGAAGAGTGCTTCTCTTACTCCTCTTTCTTTCAGTGTAAACACGAGAGAAATTGAGCCTTTTAAGGAACTTTTTCTATACCCTCTTCTCCTCTCTCTAACTATATTTCATGATGTACAGTCACAATAGAAGCACTCTTTGTAAAGCAGGCACTCCTTTTCTCTTACACCCGAAGGCATAATTTTCCACTCTCACACCAGTTCACATGACTAGGTTGATTTGCCAGGACAGAAAATCATCTTAACACCAATCATGTATCAGTGTTAATCTGTCAGCATATCTGCAATAGACTGTGATTATAAAACTGTGCCGCATTTACATTTAGGACTATAACGTACACGATGACAACTGGAGCGAAACAGAGCAGTGACGCAGTGGGCTTCCAATGAGTATCTGGGCCTGGCATGCGATTCAGAGCGTGCCATTATTTTGTTAGTCGTGCATACAAGGTCACATGGATCACAGCTGTTAACAAGTGGGAGAGTTCTTGTGGTAACCCCCAAAATATCCTCTGTTGCACAGTTCAGCAGAACCATAGTTTGATTTATATTATTGATCTGGTGCAACAGACAGAAGATGAAGCGTGAACGGTGTGAAAACATTTTAAGACAGCATCGACAGTGCACAGCTAGAGACAAGAAATAATCAGTAAAGATGCATACTGACATGATCTATACATATTTACCAGTACTTTAAAGAAATACTGCACATTTTGGTGCCCCATGACTTAAAAACAGAAGCAAAAATGGCATGTTTTTAGTGACGACTATTAGATATCTTTGATAAACTCTTATTAAATTAGCCTAGTATGAAAAGCAGCTAATTTAAAATAAATCAAATATCTATATACCTGCTTAAAAAGGTGATTTTAATATGTCCCACCAAGGTCTTGACCTTTTCAATTAAATCTAACCATTAGAACCTTAATAATTTTGTCATAATTTGTTGTTAAATCTATGTTCAATTAATTGTAATAAAAGCTATTTTTTAATAATTAACAAATTAATAATGATAATAATAATAATAATAATTTGAAAATTAATAACATTTTCCACATTTTCTGTGCAACCTTTATATTGTCCGTTTATTATCCCCCATTATAAAAATGTGATATTTCTTAAAATTGTAACACCCCCAAAATTTCATTTTAAATTTTACAAATATTATGGTATCTGTTATGGTAACCGCATTTAAAAGCTCAAGCTTCAACACTGATATTGTAAGTAAAATGACCAAATAAATATTTTACTCTAATTTATGGTAAATTCAAGTTCTAAATAACTACCAACATTTGTTCCCAAACTAGCAACTAGTCCTCATTGAGTGTCAGTTTCATTTTCGCTAAATATGAAATTATGCTGTTTTATTTATACTTTTTATTTTATTTGCTAGAATTGCTATTTTTTTTACTGTTGGTTGAAATTTACAACAAAAAAAAGAGCCACAATTGTATCCCAAATTTTGGTAGCAGGGTTGCAAAAAATAAAACAGCACGTTTTGCATATAGAGTGCTGCTGAGGTTATGAACCATGCAAATATGTGAAAATATAGTAAGTGCATGATGGAATGGCAGAATGTAAGCACTGCACAGCGGCAGAGTCTTATTAGAATATAAAGGAGCTAGTCTTCTTGTGTCCCTCTGGCTGATACTAAGTGAGCGTTTTTTTACTTGCTCCCTCTGCACTGTGAACTTATTATGATTAAAAGTAATTCTGGAGTAGAATTCTTTCCGAGCAGCTCCGTGTTAAATAGGCCATTGGCAAACTCAAGCATGTAAATGGTTTGGGAGGTACATTACATTTGTGAAAGAAAAGCACGATTCATGAAAATGATTGGAGCCTACATGTTTGTATACTCAAATTTTGCAGTCAAGGCCACAGGTTGTTGTGGGTTTTGTAACACGCGTATGTTTAAATGAGCATGTTTATCTGTTTCACATGCATTTGGCTAATTGAACTTGTTTATATTCATGTACAAGTTCCTCATTTGCAAACATGCCTTTTACATGTTTTGAATGCGGTATGGTTTCCTAACTGCAGTATCCTGAGCTTTGATGCTGCTGGCTGCATGCGGACTGAAGCTGCGCCTGTGTTTGAAGTCAATGCTTGGGTACAGGATTGTATGTGTGTGAGCGAGTGTTTGTGGCTTGCATGCTAATGATGAGGCAGTGGTACCAAGCGTGGGAGAGAGGGAAAAAGGTCTAACAGCCCACGTTGGTGACGTTACTCAAGAGAGGCTTTGCAGCAGCAGAAACACAATTTCACACTTTCCTTTTAGGATTACGGATTTCAGAAAACATATCATAATTCAAACCAAATGTGCGCTACTGCAAGCACATTTCACTTCAGCTGTATAAACTGGAGGATTTGATTCAGAATTTACAAAAGAAATGATTGCTGTTCAATCATTTAGCCTGACTCGACCAAGAAGAGCTTCAGCACGGCAGAGAACCATCATGACAAAGAAATAGATGGAATCTCTTGGATCCCATTTAAGAGTGGAAATCTATAGATGGATTCTCTTGCGTCGTCTCACGTTTCATAGTCTCAACCACTTAAACTTAATGGCAGAATATGACTATAAGATCATCCATATGGAAAAACTGTTGAATAAGAAACGGAGAAGTTGTTGTTTTACTGGTTTACTAGCACTAACGGTCAATTCTGTTTTCAGCACGCTCATAAAACAAGACATATGCTTGTCATAAATCACATAAAATGCCTGTGCCTTTTCCTGACTGGAACATGATGACAGAAATAGTCCTGCACTCTTCTGTAGCTATAGTAACGCTAAAGTATCCAAATGCTTTTGTTCTCAGCGTTCCAAAACACATTCCTCTGAAAATGACAGTCATTATCAAAATGCCCCACAATTTCGTATCATGGCTTTAAAAATGCAAGATATTTCATATCTGAAGGATTTCTTATGCCAGATTTGTGTTAAAATGTTTATGTACAGTGTACTCAGCTTGTTTCATGGAGTCAATAAATCATTAAAAAGCATATGTTTATGGCCAACATTCATTTGTGTCAAATCAACTATTAAGTATCACTGTAAAAATGATTTTTCAAACTTGTAAATAAAAACAAAGATCACTGGAGTATAAATACAATTTTAGTTCTTCAATTTTAAATTTTAATGTTTAATACAACATGTTTCTTGCAGTTTCTTTCTGATTGTTTGTGAAATTTACTTGCAATTTATGAGTAAAAATTGTTTCCCCGCCCATTTTTTTAGTGTATGACAATAGTGCCATTTTGTACTAAAACCAATGAGCTCATGCTTATGCTCATGACATGGATGGGTGGACAAATGCAGGGGTGTGACAACGGAGTCCTGCCGGTAGTGTGTGATGAGGTGCACTTGACGCTCATTGGAACTCTAGTGATAAGAGAGGAGCCTACAAATTAGGAAATTAGTCCCCGACACACTGTCCTGACTGTAATCACTTGCTCATTTTCAGCCACACTGTTGGTGTTCTGCTCACGGTAGATCGCAATTCATTCAAAAGTCAATGAACTGAAGAATGAGAGTGCACAAACTTCAAATTAGTGTTTGGCATCCTCACAAGGAAAGACTCAGGGACTCAGTGGGATATGATCATGGTTAAAGGTGGTGTGCTGTACAGAAGCTTATATCCAAGTGTCCTTATACAGCCTGTTTGGACAAAGCTTTGTCACAGCTGCACCACAGAGCTCATGAATTTCTGAGCCTCAAAATCAGCCTGGCACCACATATAATTGTATTGCCGGCAGTGAAAGGTTAGAGCAACAATTGTGGCTGCAGGCCAGAAAAAATATTCCTCTGAGGGTGTCATACTTCTTGTCAAGTCAAGTCAACCCTAGAGATTAGGAAAGATTTAAAATGAAAAAAAAAAAAAATTAATTAATAAAAATAAATAAAAATTATTTTACTAAAAAACGGTTTTGGGCTACTAGTATAGATATTCTGAATAGTGCATTTAATCACAAATGACAGATGTGTTATTTAGCTAAATCATACCACATTCACAGAACCATTCAGAACAGAAATGGTTGTGAACCATTCAGAACTGAATTGAGAATTTTAAACTCCTTTCAAACCCCTTTTAAACTCCAGTTAAATTCCTGAATTTGAATTCAATTTGAATTAAAGTAGGAAACAGAATGCAGAATCGCATACATTTAATTGTGTTTTTTATTTTTATTTATTTATTTGTGTAGAATTTATCATTAAATGCTGACTTTTAAAGAAATCTTGAAAATGCCTTGTAGTTTGAAGGTTCCAACTTTCTGTTTGTTGTGGCCAATATAAATTCCAACTAAGACAATAAATTTAATTTAAATTCTAACTCATAAACTGTATTTGAATTTTGCACATTAAAGGGAAAATCCACCCAAAAAAGAAAATTTGCTGAAAATGTATTGACCTTCAGACCAACTAAGATGCAGAGGAGTTTGTTTCTTTATCGGAACAGGTGTGCGTTTCCTAAAAGCATAGTTAGCCAACTACAGTTATAAGTTCTGTCGTTACCAACATAGTTCAATGATTCAGTGTTTCCTGAAACCATAGTTCAAACAAACATTTACAAACAGCATCGCAAACTTACATGGTTGAAGGAACTACTCTACAGCTCTCAACCTGTGGTTAGAAGCATAGTTATTTGTTAGTAAGACATGCTCTTGGGCACAATAAGCAAGCTAACATGCAGTTCAATCTATTTTCCATTCTATTTAAATATATATACATTTTAATCTATATATTTTAGTGTGTCCTCAATAAACACTGTTTTTGAAGAGTGCGCATGTGCGTAAATGCCTAAGAGAACCTGATGATGTAAGAGGGAACCCGTGATGAATCAAACATCAAATTAAGCAAAATGACAGGTAACCAAAAAATAGTAAATTAGTCATCAGGTGCCATGTTCAATACAGCAGCATCTCAGAGATCTCAAATAAATTAATTAGCAGAAGTTATTACTCCATCACATGCGTGTGACATCAATAACAATGGACCTACGCTGTTGATGTGGTTCAAACGACAGAGATGCGACCGTGTTTGGGAAACAGGCGTGACTAGCTAGTTTGTTTCCACAACAATGCATTGTACAATGGTGGTTAATCAGCGAGTTACTTCATTGTACAGGAAATGCACCCTGGATTTGCAATGGATCCTCTGCAATGAATGGCTGCTGTCAGAATAAGAGTCCAAACAGCTGAGAAAAATATCACAATAATCTACAACACAACTCCAGTCCATCAGTTAAATTCTTGTGAAGTGAACAATGTGTTTGTAATAAATAAATCCTTAAATCATTAAGATGTTTTTAACTTCAAGCCATTGCTATGTGAGAGGACAACAGGTGATGGAACCATTATGGACTATGGACTAGTTTGGCCAGAAATGATGGTTTAAACACCTTGATGATGTATTTGTTTCTTACAAAAACACAGTTTTTAACTTAACAAGATGTTAACTGATGAACTGAAGTCATATGGATTACATGTGGATTATTGTGATGTTTTTATCAGCTGTTTGGACTCTCATTCTGATGGCACCCGTTCACTGCAGAGGATCCATTGGTGAGCAATTGATGTTTTTTCGAAATCTGTTTCAATGAAGAAACAAACTCATCTAAATTATTAATGGACTAAAGGCAAGTAGATTTTCAGCAAATTTAAATTTTTGTGTGAACTATTTTGATTAGCAAATAATAACATCAAATTATATTAACTATTTACAGTGCTATTATTATTGAACATTTTTGTGTCCACACCTTTTATTATTATGCATGCTTTTTATTTTATATCCAACGCTTGTCATCACTTTACTAGATTTCATTTTTTCAGAAAATGCTCAGCAAAAAAATCCCGAAAGGCAATCATTAAAGGGGTCATGAACTGAGAAATCAAATTTCCCTTCATCTTTTGAAATATAACTGGTCAATGTACTATAAAAACATCCTGTAAGTTTCAAAACTCAAAACTTTCTCATTCGTTTAAAAACAGCTTTTATTGAAACCAAGCTCAGAAAACGACTCGTTTTGGAATGTGCCACTTTATGACGTAATAGTGTTCTACATCACTGCCTCTTTAGCCCTGCCCACTGATACGTGCTTGTAGTAGGAGGAGAGGAAATACTACAGAGTAGTAGTACACAGGATTACTCCATCAACATAACCATACAGATGATATTACAAGTTTACAAGACACTGTAGTGTAAGTTGTGAAAAAGAGTCTTTGAATTGCCTTCCTTGTGATCCTAACCTATTTAGATCGGACACGAGCACTGTTGCATCATGTTGCAAATCAATTTATTTTTCAGGTCAGAAGCGGCGCGAATGCTTGTATGTCAGAAATAGAGCTTTGTTGTGTCAATCCGTGCCACATCGAGTGTAGACAGAATAGCCGATTATAATGGGTTCTATTGTCTATAGTCTATTATAATTTCTGTTGTCAAAAATTAGCAAAGAGCTCCAGATCGCGTCAGTGAAACACTGTTTGTTTGTTTGTTTGCTTTACTTTTGTCAGACTTTGTTCCATGTCTAGTGTTGTGTTTTCCTCCCCCATGTGCTCCAGGTTAATGTTTATGCCCATATTTGGTTTTTCCTGTTTCTATTCCCATTTAGTTCTATTGATCCCAGGTGTGTCCCATTAGTTTCTGTTTATATAAGGTGTGTTTTGCCCCTTGTTTCCTGTCCGCTGTCGAATGTCATTTCGTGTCCTCAGTGTTTCCTGTGTCTCTGTATTCCCAGCTTTTGTTTATTAAACACATAAGTGTGAATAAACTTGCTTTTACCACTATTGCATTGACTGTTCCAGACCGTTTCATATATATATTGAGTATTTATAAGTTTTTAACTCAATTGACCCATGTTGTTTTCAGAGTACGTCACAGCAGTCCATCTGTTATTTTAATAAGCGAAACTGTTAGCCAATCATAGCAGTGGGCGTTTACTTATGAGTCTTGAATGTACCCCGCCTATAAAAACAGACTTTTTTTTTTATGTAAAATCACACTAACATCATAAGTGAACCTCAGAGAACATTATAAATTAATTTAAAAAATGCAGTTCATGACCCCTTTAAGAGGTCAAAGCATGCATATCATGTTGCAGGAGAGAAATATAGATTGCCTGTCAGAGTAGCCATGGAGACTACTTGTCCCACATGTCTTGGGTGCACACACTCACACCCACAACCTACCCACTCATACAGTGACAATTATGGACTGTATCATCACAACCATTGGCTCAAATTGTCTTCAATATTTACTTGATAAGGAATGATATAATGGGTGTTCGTGAAATCTGATGTTCAACTTCATCTTGTAAGATACTGAAAATGTTAAAACACATTAAGAAAAAAAATATGGTAACACTTTACAATAAAGTTTAATTCATTAACATTAGTTAGTGCTTTAGTTTTAATGAACAGCAATTTTCATAGCATTTATTATGGTTAGGTCTAAGTGAATGTTAATTTTTAATAATTGTAATTAACATACATATTGTTCATTGTTAATTCATGTCTGTTCATGATAAATTAACTAATGATCATTTATACAACTTGAAATGTTAATTTCTATATTTAACGTTATTAACCAAGATGAATAAATGCTGTAAATGTATTGATCATTATTTCATGTTAGCTGAAATATTAACAAATTTGGCATTTTTCTAAAGTTCTCCCAAATATAAGAGTAAAAGCATTATCTAAAAATTGGTGGGAAGTAGCATGCGATGGGGCGCATTTCATGCTCATTGGAACTGATAAGAGGAAGCTTTACAAATTAGGAAATAAGTCTCTGACACACTGTCCTGACTGTGACCAATAACTTGTACATTTCCAGCTTTTTGTTTTTCTGCTCATGGTAGTACGCAGCTCACCTGAATGTCAATTAACTACCTATAAAACTATATAGCTATATAACTATAACTATATTTAACTATAAAAGCCCTAAGTTCTACAAGGTAAGACTGATGAAAACATATTTTACTGACTCACCCAAGTGCCCTTGGTAGAATCAACATAAAATAAATGTAAATGTGTTGAAATCAAGAAATCTCCATTGGTGTGAAGTCACCTAGGTTCATTGCTACCTCAGATAATTTGATTCAGAGTGACATACATTATTAATGTACATACATTGATTGCAAGCAGCTCGCCCACTGGTGAAATCTAGGGTCAAGTGTTTAGTTTATGAAGGTTCAGACCTTGATATCTTTCCTGTTTCTCCACTGAAATCTGCAAAGTCATGTTAGCAACCCAGATTATTATTTTAACAATATCTGTGTATGCTTAATAAAACATTTTCACAATAGTCCCATGGTATCCCGGTCTGTAAATAAAACTGTAAAATGACTTCTGTAGACTGTGGATAGCCTACTACACTACACTTTCATATGAAAACTGGACATGAGAAAGGGTGTTAATGGAGGGAATTTTTAACCTCTGAGCTTTCACATCACATGGACGACACTCTTTAGGGCGTTAATCTGGGCCAAAACTATGTGTATATGTGCTTCACGTTGTGGTGCTTTAGTGTTAGAGGCATGAATGTGTCAGGCAAATAAAATGTTGCCAAGAAGAACTGGAATGATTTTTTGGAATGAAAATGGCAGTATGTGTTCAGTACTTTCAAGTTGGGTTTGTTAAATAAATTTAGAAGATACGTTCCTCAAAAACAAAAGTACTATGCAAATAAAGATATACCTACAGTAGAGACTGCAAATGTCAATATTTCCATGAAAAAAGGGCAGAGATTATAAATCCTATCTGTTTGTCTACAGTATGTTTACATTATGTAAACCCTTTCAGTATGTGATAAGTGCTGTTGAGAGTGATTTGATGGAAACTTTAGATCCAAAGGCTGACAGGTCTGCCTCATCAACCAGCTGATCTAAAACCATCACAGATACATTAGGAAAGAGCAGCTAAATGGCTCGAATTGTTCTGCAAAAAGATAAAGAAAGGTTTCAAGTAACTTTAAATCTAAGGAAAGGGTTTCAGAAAACATTTTCAAAGCTAAGCTTTTTAGTTTTTCTTGGCAGCTTTCTTCAGTAGGGTGCCAGCTACAGTGAGACAAATCATGCCACAGACTGTGTGTGCATATCGGAGGCAAAACCCTAACACCCAAGAGCCCTGTTTTCTGAAGACTCCCTCTAGAGAAATTCATAAATAATAAAACAAACTACATTGCTTTTGCACTGACAGATAAACAGTGTGCCTTCTTTCTGCAGTCATCCTTATAGCTGACACTGTGCATGACGTGATCCTCGATTTTTTTCATCCTATCTATGAATTTATTTAAACATACTTTAAAACATACATTTTTGGGGGGATGTAAAGTGAAAAATCAGGAATAACTGTCAAAGAAAAAATATATTCTATTCTTGGATTTTGCATAATCATTTATTATTATTGTTATTTCTTATATAAAATAAATACAAATATATATTTTAACAAAATGACTTTACAGCTTATTAATCTTTGAAAAACAATTGTCCATCAAATAAAAATGCTGTAACCCACAAACAATAATGAATGAATACGTACATTCATACATAGTGGGTCAAAGACGTTAAGATGTCCGCATCAAAAGAAATTTACAAAAGTGATTTTATGTCCATAGAAAGCACATTAAATGCGAGTAAAGTGTCTACATTTAAGGTTTCAAATAAGTTTTTGAAGAGTAAAATTTCAAACTTTGGTTGAAATAATGTTCCATTGTCATTCAGTGTAACAATTATAGTTATGTCAAAATTCAAAAAACATGCTTATTCTGACATGTGCATATTAAAATATATAAAAGAATGAGTGAGCATATTAAATTGTATTGGGTTTTAAATGAGTAAAAAAATATTACTGACAAATGGACAAAACCTAGGATAGTGGCAAATTTAAAAATGTAAAAATAACAACTAATTAGTATTTGGGGTGAAGGTAATTCGTTTTTTAATATGTCATAAATTGATTTTTGTTGTAAATATGCCTGACAAAATTGTTACACTGAATGACATTTTAGTGGGTGTCTTCTGTAAATCAGGGGAAAATGTATGACATTTATTTTTTGCTCAGAAAAACAAAAATACAATTACATTAAACAGAAAACTTTTTCATTTTTTTTTTTTTTTTTTGGAAAAACAACAACAATTTAAAGCAGTATTGTTTTTGTTTAAACCTTTTTTCGTCTTTGACCCATAAACAGATTACATCATAGAGAGTACACCTGTCCTGCAGACCCTCCTGACTGTGTGGCAAGGTAAGTCTCTTTAAATATTTGAAAATTTGACCTTGTGACAAGGCAGTGTTAATTCTGGTTGTAAAATGTCATGTCATGTTGTGAAAAATAGATTTAAAAAATATTTTTTGTAGTAATAAAGATTGTGGTCATTCACATGTATTTAAGATGTGCAGAAAATATTTAGCATGAATACAAAAGGTACATTACAAATAACTTAATTCAATAATTTGGCACATGTGTTTTAAACTGAAACCCCAATATACATGTATGAAGAATTGCAGTTTAAAAATAGCCCAGTCACTTCATTTAAATATTATTATAATTTTAGATTATTGAACTATTGAACATTGCAATAAACCTACAGCAAAAAAAAACAAAAGCACCAAGAGAACATCACGGTAGAAAATACAGTATTCATTTCAACTGCTTTGGATTTTATGTTCTCCTGATCAGTACTTATGACCCTGCACTGTTACAGCCCATTTTCTTTCTCTAATATTTGGCAAATGAGGATGTAAAGGCAATATTTTAACACACAAAGGAAAACTACAATTGAGAAAAGCCGTTAAGGCTTCAGGCTGACATCTCATTTACTGTTTGCCTTCGCAAACAGTAAATTTCCTCTTGTCTCTGGATGGGCTGCCTACTTACTCTGCCCTTGGACGTTTTTTTTGCAGTTTTGGGACTCCTGTAGCTTCCGCAGATCATAAAAAACACAAACTCAATACATTTATTTTCATATTTGGAATACTTATAACTCTACAAAGATGTTTTTTGAACTGCTCTCATCAACAAGTTTGTCCTTTGGTGCGTCTTTGAGTCATTTGGGTGCTTTAATAGCGCAAGCAAAAACAGGCTGTTTATTTGAGAGCTCTGTTTAAAAGACTCCATTACAGAGATGAATATCATTACTATAACAGAGTGAGGGCTGTTTGTCTTAATTGTTTAGTTAATTGACCTTGCAGAGCTGGTTCATGAGACCTAAAAGAGGCAAGACTATTTTTATGGCACAACTGAGATGAACAATAAGGTTTGAATGAATCATCTTTTAGCCCATTAGCAATGAAGGCCCATACATCATAAGAAAGCATTGCATTTGTCACTTTAAAGGGGTCATATGATGTTGCTAAAAAGAACATTATTTTGTGTATCAAAGTTGTTGTACTTCCTCAGCAACCAGCACGGATCAGCTCCAGGCATGACGAAGCGGATATCGTCCTCTTTTGGAAGGCCAAACAAAGTAGTTTCGCTTTCACAACGAAACACACAGCGCCTTCACGACATGGCGGCGGCAACAACAATACTACAGCGAGAATAAAAGCTACGCCTTCTTTCTTTGCGTGAACATTTGGGCTGCGTTATGCAAATCTTCCCACATAGTGACGTAGACATGTGAGGGAGTGTTAGAACGAGCCATTTTAGGTAGGCGTGGCTGACTCTTAACTTTTATAAAGAATATCTCTTTGGATTTGAGACTTTAGTCTTTGCAACTTTACAGATCTCCTTTATGCACCAAGAGCTTGTAATACTCCAAAGAGAAAGGAAAAATTGAAATCGCATCATATGACCCCTTTAAAGAACATCTTTGACCATCTGTGCATGTGGCTGTACTGTAGCCCTCATACATCATCATCCATCCTATGTGTGTTTGGTAGGAGGACAATCAGCGGTTTATTTTTGGCTGCCGGCTGCATTCTCCAACCTTCTGCCATCTGCTGCTGCCACAACACCACTTGTATCAAATGTAAATATGCCATTCTGAAATCAGATCTATGAGTTACAGGAGCAAAAATAAGGCACACAATGTCCTTTGGGATGTCTCCCTATGCTTCACACCATACATGTCAAGTTTCTCCTTTCCAAGGGGGACACCCTGCCTGTGTAAATACTGGTATGTAAAATAGCCTTGAGCAAGGACATGAAGGGTAGACAAACAAATAACAGAAAACCAAATACAGCAGATGATTATTTACAATTATGCCATTGAAGGAACACTGATATTAGTTTTGCAACACTCTATTCGGTCTGTGAACTTTTAAGTGGTGCCTCAAGATGCAAGGAGAAGAAGATTACAACATAAAGTTTTAGTTCTCCTTAGCATCTAAATAAATTATGACTTTGCACAGTGTTACACGGCTGATGTAACAATATCATCAGCCGTGGGGATCTAATTTTATAAAATGTCTGTGCACCAATGCAACATTTCGACCTCTTGGTTTTCATCAGGACTGAGTGGTTGAAATTTATTTGAATATAATTTTGGAGTAATGATATCAGTGTGAAGTTTCACCCTTTTCAATCTGTGTTGGTTGCATTGTGCCCTATCTAGCTGACATGGATCCGAATTTCATATTCAAGCATCTATGTGACATTCAGGTGAGTATCTTCCCTGTCCTATCTTGCTGCTTCAATTTCTGTCTTCTGTTAAGCCGTAATAACATATTCTTAGTACTTTCATCTCAGAAAGGCAAAGGGTTTTATTTTTAAAACAGGATTACAGCTTTTCTATGTAAACTAAACAGTGGCAATTGCACTATAATTGTGATACTCATAAGGCCTCAGCCTCATTATAAATGCTACAGTTACAGAACCGTCCAAGGAATAAAAACATATATGAATCTCAAAAGACATGGTGCAGTCACCCTTTCAAGAGTATGCAATAATGACAGAATTATAGGTAACCATGGCTACCAAACAGTAATGGGCCACCTGTGGGCTACTGGTTCAGTGAGGAAGCCCGAATGAGCTTAGTTTCAAAACACTGATGAGATTGGATGTCTGGATATAATAGAAATGCTGTTTGTTCACCACTATGTAGGCCTATTTGACTACACTTCTCTTGTATCATGTTACAATTCTCAGTTATCATGCCCTTAGTCACCAAAAAAAAAAAAAAAAAACGTAGTTTACAGTCAATCCCAAGTAGTTTGAGCAGCTGCCAAATAGGTCTCTCCAATGCCCAAAACCATGTTGAAATAGACTAAAATCCAAAATATGATTTTAGTTCTTCTTCTTTTGCATTTATATTTATTGGACATTGGCAACCCAACTTAAGATGCATTTCCGCCACCTAACGGACTGGAGTGATGCCAATTTTGGTTGCTAAATAAGGACTACAATTGCCATCTGACTAGTCAAGCACATAAACACACATCCTTGTGGTAGTTGTAGTACTTCAGTAGAAACTTGTTGCAAACTTATTTTTTTCAATAAATACGGCTGTAAAATTCACATTTGAAGTAGGCTATCGCTAATTTACGTTCCACAAAAAAATGAGAAAGTGTCTTTAAGTAGCATCAACCGCAAAACTTTATTTTTAATCATAAACCCAAAACCGCTATAAAAATCTAAATAGGCCTAATATAAAAATAAATAAAAGTTGCTGGCTGGAAAATGCTAAATCTCTTCTGATTTCCAGGACTACAAATTAAACAGCTCTATTTAGCGACACCGCTGGCTTTATGAGTAAAATCAGGGTCTTTTCCAACCATCTGTAAATATTCTTCTAATCGTGTAAAAATATCCCTGTTCCACACCACTGCGTCCATAGTTACATATCTGGCTTTATAATTTACCCTGTCTAGCAACTCGAGGTGGTAGGAATTCCAATATCTGACCATTCATTTGCTTCAATTTTCCTTATGATCCACCTTAAATGACTGATCCCACACAAGTCCCTCCCTCTCCGCCGCAGCTCTCCCAGCCCTCAGACTGAATCTTTATCTTCCCTCTTTCGATTCCCAGCCACGGCGACCAGTGATTTAAACTGTCTTTTTCGTTGCGCGGTGAAAGGTTGCGTTTATCCGCGCTTTTCCCGGCGGGCAACAAATAGAGCAGTTAATACGTAGAAAACAAGATTGAAAACCAAACAAAACTTGGATCTGTTGCGTTTGCGTTCCGTAACCAAAGCGGAACATTCCTCGATCTCTCTTGTGATTATTTCCTCTTTTCTCTGGACGAGAAAAAGCTGTTGGATTGGTTCGAGCAGACGGGCTTCTTACTTCTCAGCGGCGTGATATAAGAAGTTTATATACGTTTTTAGCCTAAACGCGGAGGTCACATTCTACATGTAGGAAAAGCGACCAATTCCATCCTGCTGGTTGACTGGCACCAATTCTAAAGTTAGTTTCCAGATGCAGAGTAAACAAACACGGGTTGTACGCGAAGAAAGACATTGCCTATCCGCGCAAGCGTTTACTTACAGACGTTTTGCGTCTTTCTTCATTGGGAGTTTTGAGGAGAAGGCTTGTTTTTGAGGAGCAGAGCTTGTTTCTCGATGCACTGAATGAGGAGGAACGCCCCATGTGCGGCTTTCACTCTTTCTGACAACCCTTCAGACCCAAGGTAGGTTTATTTTTCCTGTTTTATTCTACTCATTTCCTTCACTTTGATTTTCCTATCCACAGGTGTGCGCCTGCATGTTGCATCTTGTTCCTCAGAGCCGCGCCGTATTTGTTCACGAGACGTGTTTTTGCCGGTTGCAAGTAATACTTTCTGCAGTGAGCAATTTAATCGTTTACAGATATTACACTAGTTCAACTGTGAAAATTGCTTTTTGTTGGTATTCCAGTAACGTCTCAATTTCATGTGAACGCTACGCTTATCGTTCTTGATCTTATTTATGTGTGTATGTATTAGCGTATTTTAGTGCCATTTCATCATTTCTGTCAGTGCAGTCATATTACGTTGAGGTCTGCACGTTCTCCAGTACTGGCTAATAGGGTCTTTTAATGGGCAGAAATAAACGGGTACATTTCACGTGAAGAGAAATGAAGACTGCTGATTGATAAAGAGGTAATCAGTCGATCCCTCTGACGTCACCCCCTTGGGTAAAGTCCACCGCGCCTCTCTCGCGCCTCTCTGGGTGTGTCCTCGCGCTATTGCGTCGAAAGGGAAACCCTGCAATTTGTTCCCCGCGAGGAGCTTCGATTCTCTGTCCTGTGAGGAGAACAAAACCTGCCCAGTTGTGTCAGAAAGAGAAGAACACGAGGCACGTCGGCTTTCTGGTTTGTGTTATGTTAAAGTACGAATGTTAAATTAAGATTCGTTTGCGATATTGACGGTTTGAAGATCTCCGTCACCGGGTGTCTTGTGATCGTTAGCCTCAGCAGCCTGAGGAGATGATAAAACGGTGACATTAGTCGTGACAAATGGCTTTAAAATATCAAAATACGATATAAGCCCCCCCCCCCCATTACAACAGTTTTTAATATTAAAGAGGTAGTAATTCAGGTAAAAATGAACGTTTAGCAGAACGCCTCAGTTACTATTGACTTCTATTGTATGTTTTCCCATACAATGAGAGTGAATGTGAGGCTGTCATTCTGACAAACATCCTTTGTGTTTCACAGAAGAAAATGAGTCAAACAGGTTTTACACAACATTATTGTAAAATTATTTCATTTTTGGAGGAGCTATTCGCCGTTGATAATGTATATTTTGTGTACATGGTACTCTCGTGAAGGCCACTTGAGGACTTCTGACCCTCAAAATGTCAGGTTATGTTTATTGTTTTTAGGTTTAAACTTGTTTTTCCCTCTGGCAAAAATGTTATCTTGATGTTTTGGAGGGCTGATAGTCCTGTGAGACAAATCATAGCAGGTTAGTTTGTTTACCATGTCACATTCACAAAGTCTCTTTGTGTGGAAACTGGAAAGCCACCTTATTGTTTTAAGGCCCAGAGGGGATGTTCACAAGCTAATCTTTTGCTGGTGTGAGGATGATTTATTTTGTGGAAATTTAGGAGAGATGTTTAGTATGCCCACAAAATAATCAGAAGAGAAAGGTCAGTCCTTATGAAATATGCTGTGATCACATTTAAGCCTATCCCTGCAGGTCCACCATAATCCAGGAGAATCCATCCCATGGCTGAAGGATTGTTGTCAACCAAGTGAGAGTGATTGAAACTCATTGAGATCACTGTGTCATCTGATAGATTAGCAAACAGTACGCTCGTTATGTGTTTAAATGTGGGAGTGCTGTAGTGTGTTTGCACAAATACCATTCGTGTTTCAAGGGAATTTAGTAAATATTTTTCTCGAGGACATCAGTAAGCAGATATCACAGCCGAACAACCACTTGTGTATGCGTTCATGTGTGTGGGTGTGCTTGTGCATGCTTTAAACTTGACATAACCTGTAGGGTGGGGGTGTTTGGAACTATCAAGAAGTTTTCTTCTCTAGTTATTACTCCAGCCGACTGATGCAATTTATTGTTGTGCATATCAAGCTGTGTTTACCCTGCTGAGCATCTGTTCCTTCGAATTAGGGGAGAATTGTACTGTTCAGCCTCCCTCCTCAGACATGGGCGATGGTAGTAATGTCAGCCTATACCGTGACTCAGGTCTCAGTGGTGTGACTACTAGCTATAAATGGGGTAGCTATATCTACTAGCTCAGACTGTTGTGTTAAAAATATGACTAGAGGCACTTAATGAGCAGTGGGGGATTGTTTAGCGTGAAACAGTGTGGGGGATGTACCTGTTGAATTGGGCTAAAATGGAAAATAAGGCCTTCGTTAGTGGAAGTAGAAGATCCTGCATGCTGTCGCATAAGGATAAAATTTCAGGTAAATCTCATCAAAACGTGCTCTGGTATCATTTCATTGAAAAAGCTGGAGAAATAATGTATTTAGAAATTTGTCTAAAGGAAATGAAGCCTAATTTTGGGACCCTCAAAACATTTAGCATTTTGACATTGTCTAATTACAAGTAATTACTGCCGGCTCTTAAATTCAAATTACCATTGTGCATTTGGACGTTTTGTAACATTTTGAATTTCCAAATTCTCAAATTTGCAATTGGATTCTCATTACTGTATTATTATTTAAAAAAAAATTTTTTTTTTACTGTACACTTTAAAAAAAAAAAATCAGCATACGTTTCTGTATTATGGTAATGAGGATAGCAGGAGGTGCTTTAAAGTCAGATGTTGTGAATAGGCCTGTCATGATAACAACTTTTTGTTGTGCGATATATTGCCCCAGAAATAATTGCGATAAGCGATATTATTGTCATTTTAAAGACCATTTTATGCCACTGAATATATAATCGTAATGTAACAGCATAATAATGCAAGGCGGCCTACACACTTCCAAATGACAATAAACTTTTAATTTGTAAGAATATTTAGATCATGGAAATTAAGTATCAAAATATTAGATACCTTAAAAAACCTGAATAAATAGTAAATAAACATTTTCTAACAAAAAGTGCAAAGTAACAAAAAAAGAAAAATGCACAAAGAAGCATTTTTTAAATTAGAACTAGCACCTCATGACTACACCACGTTATGTACGAGAAGCTGCAAAAGACACAGGCGCAAGTGGAATGTACAAAACATGATGACATTAATTTTAATATATTGAAGAAAATGTTTTAATTCAATTTAATTATATTTAAAGTAAATATAATGGGCGATATATTGCGTCACCGAAAATTATTGAGGTCATGTACATATATTGCGCGATAAGTCGATATATTGATTATTGCGACAGGCCTAGTTGTGAATGTGATTGTCTTCCATATTGTGATGTATATCCGAATAAAACGGCTTTTTGAACGATAAAAAAATGTATGGCAGGGCTTGGTTTTGTCCATTGGTAATTGATTGGATTGTTGTTGTTTGCTAATTGCTGTGATCTCATGTGAGTGGTAGATTGCTGGAGAGGAGAAATTATTGTCCCATTTTTGCAACAGTGTAAACGTCATCAGAGTAGACAAGAAGTGATTGAAAAGTGTGTGCGTGTGGGGGGTGTTATTTATATTTATTAAAGATTACGAGGTCACATGAATAAATAATGAAGGAATGAAGGAAGGAAGTTTCGACCAGAAATGTTCGTTCCTTTTGATTATGGGTTAAAGAGCAGGTCATATGGGTTTTTGAAAAATATCTTTTTTGCACGTTTCTAATGTAGCAATCCTTCAATTTAAACAGTCTGCAAAGTTGTTAATCAAAAAAGTGCATGATAAATAAATATATTGTCAGGGGTGCACATACGTTTTTCAGCCTGGTTCTAATATGAGAACCTGGAGATTTGGTTTGGTCCTCGCACGGCGGCACATGGTGTGACCCATCAAATATAACTATAAAAAATAAATTAATAATAGTGATACTATTATTGCACTTTATTTAGTAAAAAAAAAAACAAAAAAAAAAAACTAAATAATAAAGTGTGATAATACTATTTTATTTAAAAATAAAAAGGGAGTATTGTATACAAACACAATTATTTTATAGTAAACTTAAAAATAAAATGCTAAATATTTTTATTATTTTTATTATTATTTTAATTTGAAGCTTAATTATTATTTTTAATTTGAATTATTTGAATTTTTCATTTTCAAACTTAAAATCAGCAAGCTTTTATTTTGGCGGGTTGCCGGCAAGTAAGTATATGCGCTTCTGGGTTTAACGCTGCCGATTGTCACAGTTTTGCATTGTGCTTTGAAAACGTTAGCCTAGATTTATGCTTTCAGTTTGAATAGAAATCTTGTACTGTACAGTTTGTCAATCTAAAATGGTAATTGTTCATTAATAGCTGTCAACCATGTCAGTACGCAAATGCACGCTCTGAACTAATTTACACAGCGCATTTCTTGTTTTGGTCATGCATGCGGACCTGCGGACCACTTATGTGCACCCCTGGATATTGTCTCTCAAAAGAAAGAGTCGAATCTGAACCGCCTTAACGAGTCGTCAAATTTTCGAATCTTCTGCCTGATACCTATATACATCACAAGATAACACATTTGCATAATCCCTGCCTGCCCGCGAAATACGAACACTCTGACCTGCCCACAAACACTTCCGCTAGTTAGTGTGTTTACATCATGACGAGAAGCACTGTGTTTTCAGCCTCACTGGGTATTTTAACAGAGTTCCCACACGTGCACCTCAAATAAGTAAATAATAATTAATGCAATAAAACTGCTGTCACATCATGTAAAGTACCACATACAAAGTTTAAACTTACCACTGAGAAACGTCCTGATCAAGTCATGCTTACGATGGAGTTTCCGGTTGAGCGACTGCATCGGTATCATCCTCTGACTCAGGCTCGAATTGATAAGGTAATATCGATGCCTTTTTTGTAACCTTATAGCATCTTTGTTTACAAGTAACCCTCCGGAGCAAAAAATTAATTATGGTAATGGGCGTTTCCGACACCCATTGTATATGGAAAGACCAATCACAGACTTGGCCAGCTGGAAGGAAGGAGTTTACACGAATCTTCTGTTTTGAACGAATCGTTTCCAAATCATTGAAAAATGATTCTAATATTAAACCTGTTGCAGGGGACTCCAACACAATATTAGGACACTTTAAAATACCATATAACCTGCTCTTTAATAAGTGAATCTCACAAATTGTCTTAAGAACATGTCCAGATCATATTTTAACTTTTATTTAAAGCAGGCCACCAAATGAGATTTTGAATGAATGTATGCAGTAATATATCCTTGGCAGAGCAATAGAACCAATGTTTTTTTTCCTTAGCTGTTTCTGAACAATTAAGGCAGACACTCAGTTGCCGTTCTATTACACATTAACATTATCTTGCTTCAAAAAAAGTTGTTTCCTGCTTGCTGCTTTTTCATTCTGTGCCAGCAGGATGTTACACAGATTTCTTTCGCATTGTTTGCCCTGTAGTTTGCTTGTATTTAGGACATTAGCACTGCTAAATAGGAGAACATTTGTACCAGGGTTAAGTGTGGCAGTGTAATGATTACAGAGGTCAGGTGATTCTTAGCATCTGTGTGTTGTTTTCCTCTCTTCTGTCAGATGCATGCTCAGGTTTGACGGCAAAACAGTGTGACCAATGAACCTTGCAGGGATGCCGCGAGTCACATTGGCTCAGCTTGGGTGAAATGGTGAATGCGCAAATAAATGCATAAATATGTAATTTTGCATTAGCGGTGGGGTTCCGTGGAGCGTGGATGCATGTGGAAGTGAGGTTGCCCGGCATGGAGTGGCAGGAGAAAGATCTCTGCTGACTGAGATAAAGAGAGGGACCTCCCTGTAACAGATGCTCATATACTCGTTCGCCTGGAAAAACAAACATGCTTTTTTATTTGTATGTTCCAATCACAGTGAGCTTCAACACTTGTGTTGTTATCACTGGGAAGATGTACCCCCGAAGATGTGCTTTTTTTCATCTAGTTTTTTTTCCCCCTCTTGCCTTCATTCAATTACTGCATTACTCTTTCCCTCCCTATTCTTTTCTGTCTCTATTTGTCTTTCACCCTCCCACTTCTGTGTGATGTTTAATGGAATACTAGGGGTGTGTTTGTGTGTACGATGATGTTTGAGTGTGTGTGATTGCTGGTGATTCAGCAGTCTTTAACTGTGTTTGCAGTTGCATCAATAGCTAGTAAGCGAAGCGATTGTGTATCCTTAACAGTGTTGGGCAAGTTACTCTGAAAATGTAATCAAATTACTGATTACTCCTTTTAAAAGTAATCACGTTACTTTTCTGATTACTTAATTTCAAAAGTAATTAGTTACATTACTAGTTACGTTACTTTTTTCTCCATGAAATTTATGAAATCCCAGCATACACGCTCCCGATAAATATTTGTTATTAAAGCATCAACATTCACAGAACACTTGTTTTTAACTAAAGCAGCGGCTGCTGCGTGCATGGTTTGGCATGGCAGAATACCAGCAAAGAGCGCTGCATTTATAATCTCTAAAAGACATCTCAGTTCATCACAATCTCACAAATCTCTGTTATAACACAATAAATATAAGCATAATGAAGCTTTCATAATGTCTACAATGCGTGTGTTATAATGAGAGGATTCGTGAGCACGCAAATTTCAGCACTGCATTGCTCAATGCTGCAAACACGTGCTACAGCCTAAATAGAAACTCTGCATATACTTGCACCTGTTAATCGTTTATATTTTATATTGGTTCATGTTGCTTTTGTGCAATAGATGAATAACAATTTATTTGTTTTAGATATTTAATGTTTAGATATTTCTATTTTGCGGGAGTCCCGTGAATCATTTTATTCTTCCGCATCCCGCACACACACGAGCGTCTACCCGCCCGCAGCAGCACTCGCACATCTTGTCCCACGCCGCACTCTGTTGCGTATAGAGACCTCGGCTTGTAACTATACTCTAATTACTATTTTGAAAATTATAACGCGTTAAATTACTCCGTTACTAAAAAAGTAATCAAATTACAGTAACGCGTTCCAAAGTAATGCGTTACTGCCCAACACTGGTCCTTAAAGGGGTCATATGATGCGATTTTCAATTTTTCCTTTCTCTTTGGAGTGTTACAAGCTCTTGGTGCATAAAGAAGATCTGTAAAGTTGCAAAGACTCAGTGCTGGTCACTGAGGGAATACATCAACTTCGCGTTGTGGATCACCGGATCGGCTTTCACCGTGGACGAAGCGGAGTCCAGCCCGGGGTCGTCACATGTGG
>NW_015555883.1:50253-50792 GCF_001515605.1 Sinocyclocheilus anshuiensis
CGTTCCTCACTCTAGCCGCAGGCGTTGTGAAAGCGAAACTACTTTTTTTGGCCTTCCAAAAGAGGAGAACATGACTAGAAATCAGTGGTTAAGTTGTATTTACAACACTGTTCCAGAACAGTTCAACCCAAATATTCATTTGTGTGCAGCACATTTTATGGAGTACTGTTTCCTGATCCTGGAAGAGTAGACTGTAAGTAACTCACAGACTGTAAGTAAGTTTTCATTTAAAGGATTTGCCACTGATGATTCAAACGCGAGTTTTGAGCAGTGTAGAACAGGGGTTTTCAACCTGTGGGTTAGGGGGGCTCCAGCACCTGTCAAGGGGGGCTCGAGCATCAGTTAATTCAGAGACATTCCCTTGAGAATTTATGAATACGAGTTAACAAATCTTTAGCCATCCACTAGGGGGCAATCTGACTCCCACTGCTAGTCGACAGTTAGAGCAGAGTTTGCTCGAGTATCAGTCACGCTTATTGACAGTGTAAGATGATTTACGGTTAGCCGTGTCGGAAATCCAACCACGGATTGGCATGTTG
>NW_015555883.1:50862-61187 GCF_001515605.1 Sinocyclocheilus anshuiensis
ACAGGAGAATACATCATTATCTCGCGGTTTCAAAATAAAAGCTCAAACCCTCACTCTGAGTTTACATTCATTAAATTACAGTGGCTATAGCATTTCTGTCATAAAGAAATGGCCAAATATTAAAGATTAAGTGGACATTTGAATTAAATGATGCTTGGTCAATATTAAACAAGTATTAGATTGCACAGTAATGTGTAAAAACAATCATCAGGCCGTTGGCGCCCCCTGCAGGCCTTTGTTGTAATGCGTACTGTACATTAGTTCTATTCACTGATCTATAATAGCGATTATATTATATTATTGTATAATTATATATAGATCAGTGGCTTCATTACATTATAATACAGTATTTTAACAGTTTTGTTCAATAAAACCATATAATTTCTTGCGTTTGATACTTTATTTGAACTAATTATTATTGCCTCATTGCTATTATATATATGTATTTTAAGTAAATTTAAAGGCTATTGTTCACTTAGCCTACATCTATTTTTATTACCACAAAAATGTATTATTAATTATAATATTTTATTATTAGTAGACCAGAACACGTGTTTGTCATTTCTCCAATCACAAATGCAGACATGGTTTTATGTTTACGCGGCGCGATGCAACGCAACGTCATTATAAAGTCATTATAATCCGTAATTATGTCCCCACTGGATGCAACAAATGCCTCGTTTATAATGGGTTTTCATGTTTTTGAATCGTCACTCCGGCCGGACAGGGCATCACAGTATGTTAAGGGGTGTAACATTTCCGTCACACGCTTGAGGTATTCGGCCAATCACAACGCACTGGATAGCTCGCCAATCAGAGCACACCTCGCTTTTCAGACTGATTAGCTTTGTAAAAATCGTCACGTTTCAGAAAGGCGGGGCATAGAGGAGAAACAATAATGTACAATATGTGGAAAATGTGTTTTTTTTAACTTTAAACCGCATAAACACATTTCATTACACCAAATACACAAAATAATGTTCTTTTTAGCAACATCATATGACCCCTTTAAGTGCATGTTTGTGTACATGACAGATACCATTACTGGGTACCTAGTTGGGTTTCCATAGAGGATGTGTTTCCAGGTTCTGTTTCTGCTCTGAATGTAATCACAGTGCAACATATTGGGTAGGTACTGCATTACATAGCAAAGTGGTTGTCATACTTGTCTGATTAAGTATGCCTGATCAAATCAGACCATGCAACCTCACCTTACAAACTGTAAGGTTTCAATCTCTTGAATCCTCCCCCAAAAAAGTTAAGATTGCATGTTAAGTTTGGAGTTGGTATTTTTTTTAACAAAAACATTAGGCAGCACAACTGTTTTTAACATTGATAATAAGACCAAATCAACATATCAGAATGATTTCTGAAGGATCATGTGACACTAGGATTTCATAGCAATTTGGATTTCATTTGGAGTTTCACTACTGAAGTCCTCTGTTCAGTTTGTTTCATCATGCTGGAGATGTCTGTTTAAATCTGTTGTTTACACATTTTAGCTTTGTCATTGAAAATTCACCATTTGTCCTTATTAAAGTTACATTTTAAAATGATATATTATAAAAATATTATAATTATTTTAAGTTTTAATGTTCTGCCACATTACTGTTTTTATTGTATTTTGATAAAATAAATGCAGCCTTGGTGAGCATAAGTTAAATTTTACTAACCCCAAACATTTAGTGTGTATGTATGGCAGTAAGTTGATTTAAAATAATTACGGATAACATCAGAATCATGTTTTAGGATGCACATTAATGCATTGTTTCTTTTTGAAAAGAAAACAGAATGTTGTTTCATATGAAATACATTTTCACCCATTAAATTTTTTTGGGGATTGAGCATATTTGAGCTAAACCCATTTTTTTGTTGGGTAGAGTAGTAGATTTAAATTGTTTTTTTGTTTAAATACATGTGTGTCTGTAATTACATGCATTAATGTTCATTTTGTCAGCTTTAATATACATGTAAACTTTGTATATTGTATACATAAGATATTGTATTCCATGAATACATTTACCATAAAACTGATTGTCATGCATTTAAGTGTATGTTTAAAAAAACAAATGTTTACCATACATTAAAGTATGTTGTCATTTATGGAACAATTAGTTCCAGTCCTTGAATTTGATTGGCCGTGTAATTGTCATGTAAATATTGTCTTCTCATGGTTTTGTTAAACCTGAAGTGTAAAATGCTGCTGTTGTGTTTTGTGCAGTGTAGGGTTATCAGGCGTTTAGCATAAAAACAAAATTGGAGATGCACAAAGCAGCCAAGCAAGTTTTCAGGACCTAGTTTACACTCCAAGCGAAGCAGTGCCTTCGAAGGCAGTACTTACTTTAACATTATTAGTACAAATGAACCTATTTATAAAATTCTGTTATACTGGTGCTGTTTCTTATAATTCAGCAAGAGAAACTGGCCTTTGCTCAATGAGACAGCAGCCTTCCTGGCTTTATCAGAATGATAGCGCTGCTCCAGCAGCCCATGCCGCAATGGCAGTTACATAACGATCACTGATGTCTCCCCGCGCAACTGTTAAAGTCAATCGACAGGTTCCTCGTTCAACCTCCACTGCTGGCCTTGTACTGTGGGCCAAGGTGAGCGACATAGTCGATAACTTGAGCCTGGGTGGAAGATCGAAAAAATTAACTAAAATAAAGACCACGACAACAATGACAAAGACTTGTAGAGAAAATTCCCAACCAGGGTGGCTTACAGAGATTGCATTAATTTAGGGCTGTCGCGATTCGTCGATTCTATTCAACTATTCGATTAAAAAAAATCCTCGACTTAATTTTGCCTGCGTCGACTAACCGGCAAAATACCGAACATGCTGACTTTCTCAGACTTTTGTAATTATTTTCTTTTGTATTTAATTTTTATTAGGTTTGTTTACATTTTTACTCTTATTTTTACATTTCGTCAATGGCTTGTGTACATTTTTATGATACACTACTGAATGGCAAAGTTGCAAGTTTAATAAAATGTTCTTTAAAATGGTTGATTTGTTTTTGTGGGAAATTAATTGTTTAGATTAATCGATTAATTGATAAATTAGTCGATAGATGAATCGAAATAAAAATAGTCGTTAGTGGCAGCCCTACATTCATTGTGTCGTTTTGAAACGCATCATGTTCCCACTTGTGGTATATTTAAGGAAGAGAATGTCCTAATTGAATAGGGTATTAGTCTGGGGTAGTGATTAGGGGTGCTCCGAATTGATCGGCTACTGATCACTATCGGCCGGTAATCACGTTGGGATGATTGATCACGGTCTCTAAAAAGGCCGATCTCAAAAAAACGATCTCAAGCTGATGACGCGTCTGCTGTGAGAGGTTTGGCACGACATGCAGCGGCACCATCTCAGTCTCTGTCTGGCGCGGGTGAAATAATTATAATTCTGAAGGTGAGGTACTCACCTTATTTATATCATATTTCTTCATTAAATAACTTCTAAAGTAATTTGAAAACCTTGTGTGAGACGTAATTTCACAAACAGCGTGAGTGAATCACCACGCGCGCTCTCTCTTTCTCTTTCAAATACGCAAATTGCTTCAAATCACCACATCGCGTCTGAAGCGAGCTGCACGCTGCACAGTTGACACAGGAATTGTCACTTGCACAATCGAGGCAGTGTCACATCGTCACTAAAGTTTATAAATTGCATTACTTTTTAATTCTTGCCCGTGTTTGACCATTCAGCGCTCGCGCACTCTCTTGGAGACCGTACGCTCATGCACACTCGCAGCACAAACACAATGCCAGGTTCACATTACTCCGTTTGCAGTGCGTATTTTTTCCGCGCTCATGTTAACGGATTAATAAAGCGTGCACACTGCACACGGTTGCTGTCCGGCAGTGCGCTCCAGGAGCGGTGCGTCTGCAGCAGTGCAGAGATGGTTTCCGCACTGAGTCTGTTTGCTGCGCTGCAAGCGCTGAATTAAAGTAACAGCACATTGATTGCAGTAAATATTAACATGGATTGACACGAAAATGTAGTAATTACACCATAAATGCATATTATTAAAGTCTACTGTGTTTCACAGTCAACACATATGGCTTTTTGGCTAGGTTTAAAGGGAAAGCACTTTTAAATAAACAAGGCAATAATAGATGGCAATCGTGGAGGTAGGAAAACAAAGTTCTTTATGAACCACAGGATTGCTTGTAATAAAGATTTCAATGCAAAAGGGTGGTAAACAGACACGGATCAGTAGCGGACTCCTGCGTGAAAGCAGTCAGTGCTGCTTCCCCCCTCACAAGAGTCACCTAAGAGGGAAATTCCCCCCATTTTCAGGCCCTGAATAAATGTCTAAAAATCCTGATTGGAGTATCACTATAAATAGTTATAAATGATAAAAAGAAGGCTTTAAAAAGATCTGTATCGGTGGATACTGCTTTCTGTGATCGGCCTCAAAAATCCTGATCTGAGCACCCCTAGTAGTGATAGTCATCATCAGCCTCAAATGAGCAAGAGCCTCAGAGTTAACGCTCTTCAAGGGTAAATGAAACAGCCAACGGCACTTTGTGTACTGTTTGTAATTGCAGGCCCGAAACTGATGTGGGAACTGTCATGATTTGTTCTTCGTTATTATTGGCCCATATTTAATTCCACTGGTATTGAGAGAGATTCACTTCATGTGCTGGCTGTGTTGTAATCAAAGCTGCTAATGAACAGAAAACAGTAAAATAAGCATGGACATATCCACTGTCACAAACACCATTCCTCAATATTTAGCTACCTCGTCAGCTGTTTAATCTCAATGAGGAATCTGTCTGGCATTTTCTGACCAACAACCCCCCTCCTTTTGAAAGATGAAAGCTGTCAGATTCACTTGTGAGGCAGTGAGAATGAGATGCGGATGAAGAGAGAGAAGTAGGGTGAAAGGGATTAATGTCTCAGACAGTGTGACAGACCCATTAAACAGATACTGTTAGATTCCTAATTAAATGTTTTAAAAGACAAGGGTGAGGGAGCGCTCAATTACCGAACCGATTGGGTCTTTGGAATAAACAGTCTTGCAGGTTGGCTACAGCACACGACCACCAATGTGGTCGTTAACAATTATTTACATAAGGGAAATATGAAAATTTGTTGACGAGTTGCGTTATGGCGGGTATTTGTGATGATATGGTAGAAAGCACTCATCATTAGGTATTGCATCAAGAATAGCATGAAAAATGAGGTTATGGAAGTAAAAATTGCAAGTCCACTAATCAAATGTTGTGATTCATTTTTGGGACCGGATGATGGCGAAAAATGAGTAGGAAAATACTTCAGGAACTGAGGATACTAAAAAATGGGTGCTCACTGTTGCATTCAATTAGGTTCTTATTGGTTTAAGCTAAACTGGATTTTAGCACATTATAACATTGCTAAAAATCCAAAGGGATCTTATGGCCATTCATACACTTTATTCCATGTTCTTTAAGAATCAGTTTATTTTAAGATTGTATATTAATTTAAGTACTGCAATAAATATCAAGTGGAAAGGAATTTTTTTTATTATTTTGTATTCATAATTCAAATGGTCCACTTATTTGATATTTGTCTGAAGCCAATCAATGGTGTATAATCGCTAACGGAAGCCATAAAGAGGATGATAATTGTATTGTAACATGACTGATTGCAGGTTAAAGACATGGAGCAGAAATTAGGATAAGACCCCACCCCACCTGACTGGGCAAGGATAAGCAAGAAAAGCTTGCTTATCCTAGCTTCATATGTGCTTTTTTTATACATCTTTGCTGTTCTTCTATGTGACATAAAATGTTCACATAGTTTAAATACATTTTTTTTTAAAATTTATTTATTTTTTTTTTTTACTGTTCTTTGCCATGCTTTAGTTGGTTGTAGTTGTTTGTGTCTCAGAGGTGCCTGGCAGAGGCACAGTTCTAATTTAGTTGCTGGGTGTTGTGCCAAGTGGGAAACTCTTGGGCATGATGCCTCCTATCGAGGCCCTCCCTTATCTCTTTTGCAGGGCTACGGTGTTGGGATCTTTGTGAATTAAAGCCTACCTGCTGACCAGTGCAGCTTGTTGATGGCAGAAAAGCCTGTTCTCACCTAGCTTCTCATTAACAAAACAGTTATGCTGCAAAATATGGTAAAGAGGTCACATCATTCATTTTTTATTACTTAATTGTTTTTCCTCTGAGGTACACTTACAGTGTCAGTGATGTAATAAATGACAAGATTTTGCTAAATAAATAATCTAGATCATGTATTAAGTTCATACATATTTTATTATGAACAACTATTGTTAACAATATCTATGAAATTATACTTTTTCTTATTGATGTCACACTGAAGCTGTGTGATTTTTATAGTAGTGTATCCTTTAAGCTCACCTTAAAATAATATGAAATCTTTAAAAATAACAGCAGTGTAAAACAGTTTATACTATTATGGATTTAAAAATACAAGCCAGTAATGCCTGTGAAGTAATATATTAGCGTAGCACACAATCTTATACAGCTAGTCAGCTAACTGTGTTCTGTAGCATCTGAGCTATGTTGCTAAAACTATCTTTTGGATCTAACTGTAATTAATTCCCACATCCAAGTTCCATACCCTAATATGCAAAAGTCTAAACATTAAAGGGGTCATATGATAATTTCAAATTTTCCTTTCTCTTTGGAGTGTTACAAGCTGTTCGTGCATAGATAAGATCCCTAAAGTTGCAAAGACTAGTGAAATTTACCCAAAATAAAATCTTAAACATAAAAAAATGCACATTTAAGGAGCTACTCTTTTGGTGAAAGTTTTCAGACAGCTTTCAAAATGGCCACCAGACAGTGTGAACACATGGAGACCTATATCTCCGTGTGCAATGATCTGATTGACTTAAAATTACAGGAGGTATGTAGTAACAAATACATCAATTGGTTAAGACATCAAGTATGATGATGCATTATTTTTTTCTTTTTATAATCTGAGCACAAAAATGGAAGCGTGCTTAATGGGTACGTGAGCTTAAGAGGTACGTTTACCTTATTCTTTATCAAAGTGAACGCTCAGCCACGCCTTCCTTAAACACCTTGTTCAAACACGCCCCCACATATCTGCGTCACTGTGTGGGAAGATTTGCATAACACCGCCCAAATGTATATGCAAAGAAAGAAGGCGTAACTTTTATTGTCGCTGTAGTATTAGGTTTGTTCGAGATGCATCAGCGCTGCGCAGAACGATCGGTGTATGACATCAAAGTACCACGAGAGCAAGTACTGCGATACTTTGATGGTGCCTATTGTTGGCGCCGCCATGTCGTGGAGACACTGTGTTTCGTTGCGAAAGCCAAACTACTTTGTTTGGCCATTTAGGATACAACTAGAAATAAGTGGTTAATTTATATTTACAACACTGTTCCAGAACAGTACAACCCAAATGTTCGAGTGTGTGCAGCACATTTTACGGAGGAAAGTTTCCTGAACCTGGTAAAGGGCGTAACATTTCTGTTACACGCTTGAGGTATTCGGCCAATCACAACGCAGTAGATAGCTGGCCAATCAGAGCACACCGCGCTTTTCAGAACGATGAGCTTTATAAAAATCAACGCGTTTCAGAAAGGCAGGGCATAGAGGAGCAACAATAACGTACAGAATGTGGAAAATAATGTGTTTTTTTAATCTTAAACCGCGTAAACACATTGCATTACACCAAATACACAAAATAATGTTATTTTTAGCAACGTCATATGAACCCTTTAATGTCAACAATTTGAAAACAAAGTATAACAACAATAATAATGATTGGCACGGTTTGATGTGATATGAGCTAACCGATCTTTAGATTGATAGCGCAATTTATTGTAATGATTTTTTCCTCAGTTGATCAGAACAAAAGTGGCAGTTGTTACTTGTTCAGATGACATTCTCCAGTGAAAACTCTTATTTGGGTCATACTTTCAAGATGTAGAATCAGTGAATACAAAGTGCAGTATCCACACCGGTGCGGTGACTGACAGCCACACATTAGATTCATCCACGCTGGAGCCGTGCCGGTGCATAACCCATGCAAGGAAGATGATTCCACAAATAGCTGCAATTGCAGGTTTTCAAACAGATGGCGACAAAGAGGCAAAACTTACGGACTGCAGCTTTAAGATTGTTTAACAAAAATTTGGGATTCTTCTGAAGGATATTTAGAGCGGCAGGTATGGCACAGAAAGTATGTCTTTAATTTAAAAGTGAGCTATTTTTACTGGTTAGTTTAGCTGTTTTTGGTCTGGGAAATAAGTTTGAGTTCTTAAAGGGGTCATGAATTGAGAAATCAACTTTTACTTGAGCTTTTTATATATAGGAGGTCATCGTACTAATAGAATATCCTGTAAGTTTCAGAACTGAAAACGTCCTAGTTACTGAAATAAAAGCTTTTATTGACACCAGGCCCAGCGAACGCCAGATCCTGGAATGTGCCTATCTATGATAGGTTAAACACGCCTCCACAGAAGAATACCAATGCCTAATTCTGTAGCCCCGCCCACTGATTCGCGCCAGTAGGGAAATAACGTGGCGCTAAACCGGATTGAGCAACCAAGCAATAAGCATGCCGTTGAAGATCGCAAAATATTGTGCAATGCCTGGTTGTGGAAGAACACAGTCGTTGCATAACCTTCCTTCGGATTCAAATATTAGGAATGCGTGATGGAACTTTATTTTTAATGAAGTTTCAGCTCATGTGAGTAAAACATTGAGCATTTGTTCGCTTCATTTCACCACGGATTCCTTTGTAAACAAGACACAAGTCGACACTGGATTTGCAGAGAGACTGAGATTAAAAAGCAATGCAATCCATCTATATTGGATCCAACAGGAATGGCGCAGCACACTTATGTGAGTAAAAAATATTTGTACTATGTGTCTTCGGCAGTCCTTAAGGTACCAGCACAATAACACACTCAGCAAAATATCATCTAATTATCGTTATCGATAAAATCCCATAAAATATCGAGATATAATTTTTTGTCAACATCGCACACCCCTAGTCTAAAGTCACAGAAGGCTCCAACTATGAAGGACGTAGCTTGTCAAACAGACACACAGAAAGTTAGTTTACTATGCAAAACTGTTATCCAATCATAGCAGTGGGCGTTTACTTCCAAGTCTTCAATGCAGCACACCCATAAAAAACTAGCATTTCTCGAGCCTGCCTCAAAATCAGGGTAGAAAATAGCCTATTACTAGGGGTGCTCCGATCAGGATTTTTGAGGCAGATCGTCGATAACAGAAAGCAGTATCTGCCGATACCGATCACCGATACCAATCTTTTTAAAGTCTTCTTTTTATCATTTATAACTATTTATAGTGATACTCCAATCAGGATTTTTAGACATTTATTCAGGGCCTGAATTTCATTTTTGAAAATGGGGGGAATTCCCCTCTTAGGTGACTCTTGTGAGGGGTGAAGCAGCACTGACTGCTTTCACACAGGAGTCCGCTACTGATCCGTGGCTGTTTACCACAAACACAACATTTATCCATTATTTTGATTTCAAATCCAAACATTGTCACTGAAAATGCTTTTTCAGCATTGTGATTCTTTTTTTACACAGTACAGTAATACAATCTTTAACAGACATGTTTAAACTCAATAAATATAAGCAACACATTATTCAATGCTTTTTACTTTTGCATTTACTTCTAGATTTATATATTAAGTTGCTCAAGCAATTGGCAAAAAATTTAAACTACTTTTCTTACGTTATCACAAACTTACCATTGACAGAAATAGTCAGCTCTACTGCCTTTTCTTTTGCATTTAAATCTTTATTACAAGCAATCCTGCGGTTCATAAAGCGCTTTGTTTTCCTGCCTCCTCGAGTGCCATCTATTATTGCCTTCTTTATCTAAAAGTGCTCTTTCCCTTTAAACCTAGCCAAAAAGCCATATGTGTTGACTGTGAAACACGGTAGACTTTAATAATATGCATTTATGGTGTAATTACTACATTTTCATGTCAATCCATGTTCGTATTTACTGAAAACAATGCGCGGTTACTTTAATTCAGCGAATCAGCGCTTGCAGCGCAGCAGTAGACTCGGTACGGAAATGATCTCTGCACTGCTGCAGATGCACCGCACCTGGAACGCAGCTTTATTAATCTGTTAACATGAGCGCGAAAAAAATACGCACTGCAAACGGAATAATGTGAACCTGGCATTGTGTTTGTGCTGCGAGTGTGCATGAGCGCACTGTCTCCAAGAGAGCGCGCAAGCGCTGAATGGATAAACACTGGCAAGAATTAAAAAGAAATGCAATTTATAAACTTTAGTGACGATGTGACACTGCCTCGATTGTGCAAGTGACAATTCCTGTGTCAA
>NW_015555883.1:61939-63921 GCF_001515605.1 Sinocyclocheilus anshuiensis
TAAAGAATATCTCTTTGGATTTGAGACTTTAGTCTTTGCAACTTTACAGATCTTCTTTATGCACCAAGAGCTTGTAATGCTCCAAAGAGAAAGGAACAATTTAAATCGCATCATATGACCCCTTTAAACCTAGCCAAAAAGCCATATGTGTTGACTGTGAAACACGGTAGACTTTAATAATATGCATTTATGGTGTAATTACTACATTTTCATGTCAATCCATGTTCGTATTTACTGAAAACAATGCGCGGTTACTTTAATTCAGCGAATCAGCGCTTGCAGCGCAGCAGTAGACTCGGTACGGAAATGATCTCTGCACTGCTGCAGATGCACCGCACCTGGAACGCAGCTTTATTAATCTGTTAACATGAGCGCGAAAAAAATACGCACTGCAAACGGAATAATGTGAACCTGGCATTGTGTTTGTGCTGCGAGTGTGCATGAGCGCACTGTCTCCAAGAGAGCGCGCAAGCGCTGAATGGTTAAACACTGGCAAGAATTAAAAAGAAATGCAATTTATAAACTTTAGTGATGATGTGACACTGCCTCGACTGTGCAAGTGACAATTCCTGTGTCAACTGTGCAGCGTGCAGCTCGCCAATAGACAGACGCGATGTGGTGATTTGAAGCCATTTGCGTATTTTGAGAGAGAAAGAGAGAGTGCGCGCGGTGATTCACTCAGGCCGTTTGTGAAATTACGTCTCACACAAGGTTTTCAAATTACTTTAGAAGTTATTTGAGGAAATATGAAGCTGAGTACCTTATCTATATTCATTATAATTATTTCATCCGCGCCGGACAGAGACTGAGACAGTGCCGGGGCATGTCGTTCCAAACCTCTCACGGCAGAGTCATCAGCTTGAGATCGGTTTTTTGAGATCGGCCTTTTAGAGACCGCCGATCAACCATCCCAACGTGATTATCGGCCGATTATGATCGGTGGCCGATCAATCGGAGCACCCCTACCTATAACTTATTGATTTTGATGTTTTTGAATGTAAAAACCACGTGAACGTCATAAATGGACCTCAGACAACAATACAAAATAATAAAAAAGTCAGTTCATGACCCCTTTAAGTCAGCGTTTTCATAGTATGGAAAGTTTTTTTTATCCAATATGGCTCTAAAATTTGTTGTGTGAAACTTTGATATCTGTCTCTGTCATCAAAAGCAAAATTGTGTGAGACTATTTTGTTTTGTTGATCTTATGCTATTCCTTATGATGGATGCAAAATACTCAGTCATGCCTTTTCACCGCCTGCCAGTGACGTACATTGCCACATCATGTTTCTCACAGAGATGGAATAGCTTGTTGGGTTAGTGGATGAGGGTGTGGCGTACACACATTGTTCTTTTCAGTGTTTACTGAAGACATTTTCCTTTGAAACCTTATTGTTTGACACATCGATGTCAGGTAATCTCCACAGTAACAGTTTTTTTTTTTCCAAAATTCAGCTGTGATGAATGGAATGTTTTTTTTTTTTCTTTCATCATGTGATTAGCCACTTTTCTCTTGTGGTATTTGGGGAAGTTTTGCATCTATCTTAGCTCTATCACAGGTGGAAACTGTTGTGATGTTGGTTCCATTCAGTGTGACACACCCAATATATTCATGGTTTGGTAGTGAATATGGAGGACGTGGACAGCACAGGGAAGGTAAAATGGGTCAAAAATGTGCAAGTTTTCGAAACCCACACGCTCGCTCTCCACACAAGAACTCTTCAGTATTCAAGACAGGCTGTAGTAAGGAATGAAGTGGGACCATGTGAGTCCCAAGTCAGGGACGACTGGAAGAAGGAGCCTTTGTAGATCGCCTTCTCCTTCCCAACTTTTTCCACTGCTGCGTAGTGCTGGGAGGTATGACCAAAAATTTCTATCACTGTATTTTTCAAAATTATACCGGTTTCATGTTACATGACGGTATTTTTTTTCATGCATGACCGGGTGTTAACCATATTTTCTACTGATTGAGAGAGGAAATA
>NW_015555883.1:64055-73775 GCF_001515605.1 Sinocyclocheilus anshuiensis
GAGCTGACTGACAAGAAGAGTGGGGTGAGACAGACAAGACGATCGCGGATGATTTAGTTTCGAAACGAAATGCAAAAGCGCCTGTTTGGCAGTATTTTGGATTTTGAAAAGCCTGTTGACTTTTGCCGTTTATCTAAGGCAGTGGTTCTCAACCCGCGGCCCGTCACGAATTCAAATGCGGCCCACCATGCTGAACACAATTAAAAAATAACTTTCAGTTTTACAATTCGTTTTAGCTTTTACATTAATTTAAAAACGTACTAAACAAATATAAGCTATAATGTTTTTATGTAAAATAATTATTTTCAGACATGAAAATAGACCTGTACTCACGTAATTAACGTTACGCATTTAACGAACACTTACAAGCGCGCACTTTGGCAGAATTCAATTCAAATAGTCATCAGCAGCCATAGTTCGGTAAAATTGAGCATCAGAATGGACAAATTTGTTATTAAGGGAGAAAAATTAAATGTGGAAAAAGCCAGCGAAGGAACGCATATACAAACAAGAATAGTCGCAGTATCAGCAGTGAAGGTAAGAGAGTGCTGGACTTTCGGTTTGCCCCTCCACTCACTTGAAGATGTTCAGGCAAAAGGAACTACGCAGCAATCATCCTTAACTGCAGAAATGTGGCAAAATATCTCTGGAGAGAACCTCAGATTATTACATTCGAAAGTGCTTTCCATATTTGGATCAACATAGGATACTTTGTGAACGCACATTTTCTGCAGTGTCGCGCGTCAAGTCACGCTTCGCTCACCACAGTGCGACAGTGAAAAGGGGCCCTTTTCAAACAGTGTCGCGTTCCAAACGTTGTTTAAGCGACATACACCGGTGTTGCGGTATTTTTAAAATTCATATCATTACAAAAATAAACACCTATTACATTCGAAAGTGCTTTCCATATTTGGATCAACATAGGATACTTTGTGAACGCACATTTTCTGCAGTGTCGCGCGTCAAGTCACGCTTCCGTGCGCGTTTTACAGACTGCAACTTACAATCGCAACTTCATTGTGCTGTTACTCCTTTCGAGCCGAATTTCACAAAATTGGTCAGCTCCCAACAGCATCAGGTGTTTTATTAATGGGGAGTACAATTATTTATTTCAATGAATGTAATCGATTAGATATCATAAATAAACACCTGTATTCGGTATGAACCGGTATACCGCCCAGCACTACTGCTGCGTAAGGCCGACTGTTAATTTGGTTTGTGTGTGACAAGCGGCATAGGAGAATGTGGTACAGTGTTAATTTTGACAGGCATTTTTGATTTAGTCTTAGTCTTTATCTTGAGACGAAAATGCTTAATAGTCTTAGTCACATTTTAGTCATTTGAGTCTTTCATAATTTTAGTCGATGAAAAGTCAGTTAATTTTTGTCAACTTTTAGTCATTCGTTTTAGTCAAACTGCAGTTACCAACATTTATTTTGGTAGCTATTTTATATGTAGTCTTCAAACAAAAATAGTCATTAATTCTCCTCTCTTTAGACCAAATCAGTTAAGCTTATGAAAAAATTTTAATCAAGGATTGAATTTGGAAAAACTGGAATAAATGATGACAATTTTAATTTTTTGGTAGAGATACAAATTAAACTCATTTTTCAGATACAGTACTTCCGTGCGCGTTTTACAGACTGCAACTTACAATCGCAACTTCATTGTGCTGTTGTGCTTCATTGTGCTGTCAGGTGTTTTATTAATGGTGAGTAGAATTATTTATTTCAATGAATGTAATCGATTATCATAATATTTAGGCTATATTATAAATCTGTTTGGTTTGTATTGGTGACGTAATATGTAAATGAAATGCGTGCGGCCCGTGAGACTTGCACTTGGACCATAGTGCGGCCCAGTCGAAAAAAAGGTTGAGAACCACTGCCTTAGATGGTTGTATTTGAGCTTGCCTCTCCCGTTTGGCTCAGTACTTCCGGGTATCTGTGAGCAGATGCTTGGAAAACTCGTAGAGATACAAATTAAACTCATTTTTCAGATACAGTATGTTTTTGTTACAGTAAATGTTACTTAAGTATACATTTATTTAACTTCATTTGTGGGTTAACATTAATGACATGGATAGGTACTTAATTAGGAATGCTGTCCCTTTAAGACGGAAGGCATGCATGTAATACTGACACATGTTCAGTTTTCACCCACGTGTTTGCGTTCACTTAATCCATAAACGACTGTATTTACGTGAGATAATCTACACGATAGACATTTGGACTGCTGTGTGTGTATTTGAGCACTGAGAACTGATCACGCGCTGTATATGAGAACTGAAGAAGTGGAGCGTACGCAAGAGAGAGCACTTCTATCAGCGTGATTCCGCCTATCCCACCTTCACTAACTAAGTTAATCGACAACGAATTGTGACTCCCGGGAAAAACGGGATGTCTGGTCACCTTATCCCTACCTCTTTGGGTGCTGAGGCCATTGTTTCAGATTGCTAGTTCGCATTTTGGTAGCCTACCCATCCACTGCTGCTGCCATACTGAGACTAGATATGCAAACGCCCCTTATCTGATTGCAATCCAATGGGACACACATTTTGAAAGACAAGACCGATAACTTAGCCTGTAGGATGTATTTTGAATGTCCGGTAGTCCTCAAATAACATTCTAGTCCCATCTCTTCTTGTTAATGAAGACGCGGCATAAATTTCGTCATAGTTTTTATCATTAAATATTAGTTTTAGCTTGTCAACGTCTAGTCTTAGTCACAGAAAAAAGGTTCGCTAACGAATATTTTTCGTCGTCGTCTTCGTTGACGAAATTAACACTGATGTGGTAATATACGCCCAGTGTTGGACAAGAATTTCTGTGTTTTTTAATTCCTCATCACCACTGAAAAAAAGGGACTTTACAAGAAATTCCATTACCCCATTGAAAAAAAAGCTCCATTATGGTTCCCAAATGTTCTGTGTTTGTGCAGTTGCTAAGATGCTGAATGGTCAGACTTGTGAGCTCTGCATATGCTAGCATCTTGTGACATGCATTTGTGCAAGGGGAGCATCTCTGGAGAAGGCACCTTGTTCTCAACCAGATGGTTTATTTCAGACATCTAAGCAACTGAGAGATTAGCTCCACCAAATTTGTGGAACCATTTCCAATTCATTGTAGTGCAAATGATACATGTTTCATGTAGCTTGGAGTTTGATCTTATGCAGCAGTGTAACAGAACGTCTGCCAGAAGATGGACTGCTTTGAATTGAATTTCCTACAGGGTCATTGGATGGCATTGGGTGCGCCTCTGTGGTCAACCCTCCTATCAGCCAATCTCCCTGCAGATGTCAAAGACAAACCCTAAGATGGATGGAAGCTCACGGGCTGCAGCTGGTCTTTAACTGAACAAGCTTAAGGTCTTTTGGAAGCTCCCTGCGGCTCAATCCCAAGTCTTGACGGAGCGAAAGAGACAACATAGATCAGATGTGGCAACTGTTGACCTCCTCTCTCTCAGGCACCACTAGAGTGCATTTCCTCATGACACAGCGGAGGGCCTTTACTAAATCAAAACAGACCAGACTTTATTTGACAGCCATTGTGAAACTTTTCAGTTGCTAAGCCATCACATCAAGCTGTCCTTTCAATTAAAGGCAGGCAGTGCTACTTAAAATGTGTACACTATTACAAGTGTAAAAAGAAAATACATTCATATCATACAGCAAATTCAAGAATTGAATTTTTGGTAAGGCAGACATTGAAAAATCTTCACCCTGCTGTTAAAAATAATTAACCACAGTATTTGGAAAATTAACAGCAACATATTTTTGAAAATAATGTGGTTTGTTGAGGAGATATGTGCTAAGCAATATGTGCTACTTTTCTAAGCAATTGAATATAACAGATCAAGTACCACTCTAATAAGTTACTGTAGCCGTAATATACTGCTGCTTTCGTGTTGAGTTTATACACTGGTGTTGTATTGTCAGAACTCTTAACACAATTTTAATTCTTGACAGTTTGTAAGACCATCCACAGTAGAGATGATCCTCAGAGGAAAAGATCGTCTTAAGATCCGAAGCTGTCATGGTGTTAAATCTCTCATAAAGTGGCAGGCTTTTTGGCAGTTGTGTGTGTGGTGTCGGGTTTGTGTTTTGGGTGGTGTCCATTGAGAGCAAGACTCAAGCATTTCTATGTAGATAGGCCCGTTGAATGGAACAAAAGACTGAGAAGTCACAAGGGTGTGTCTATCTGTGAGTCTCTCAGCCATTGACATTTGGTTTAAAAAGCCTCTGTCTCTGTCTAATAATTTGTAGCATAAAAGGGAGCCTCAGCAGGAGCTGCCTAGTCAGTGAAGATAACTCTACAAAGATTTCTGTGTGTACGGATAGTTTTTCCCTCCAGAGCAGAATTGGCCTTACAAGCATAGAATGTGACATCTGTAGACATTGTCAAGACTCCGTCCGTCCATCTCTGCCCAAACAGACATGCTGAATTCAAAGAAGCTCGGCAGAGAAAAACTGAAAGGCAGGGAGGGTTGAGCGAGAGCAGAGATATGGAAGGGGGGATGGTTTCAGACAAGAACACATGACACTCATTCCAGTTATTGGCAGAACTCTTGATGTGAACTGAGCCACATTGATTGCACAGACAAATCCTAGGTAGTGTTGCAATGTGTTTAGACATGTTTTGCTGGTGGTATAATTTTCACAAGCTGCAGTGGTCTTGAACTTGCTCTGTGTTGAGAGCGGGCATGTTAAGCTAGCGGAAGAGTGAGAGAAAGGCACATAGATGGAGGAAGAGAATGTGAAACATAGCTTTCGGACTTGCATGTCACATGTTATGGCCGGGCAGGCGATGTTTCTTTGCCATTACAGAGAGAGGAAACTGCTGAGGTGTCACAAATGGAATATTTTAGTTCTTGAAAAACCCTATGGAGCGTCATGATTAAGACACTGCGCAATCTTTTTCCATTATTCATAGCATTATTTTGTGATTGTGAATGTTTTCTGCAGTATCTGCATTAGGGCTGAAACGATTAGTCGACATTATCGATGTCGACAAATATTTTTGTTGTAGAGTAGTCGTTTGATCTCATATGACCTAATGTAAGAGCCTGCGATAATGCGGTTTGACCAGTGTGGCGCAAGACTGTAATTCAGCTCTCCAGATGCAATTCAAGAGAAGAAGACAGCGCTTCAGAGCAGCAAACGCAGCAGAGCCGAACCTGAAGCTGCCGAGCGGCGTTTGGATGATTATGTAAGATAGCCTTAGATCAAGCAGCTTTACAGTATTAAACATGAAAAACCAGAGTCAGTGTCGCCTTCAGTTAGAATTACAACCTGATTTTCTGTTATAAAGCAGCTCTCCAGTGTGGAGCTAGCTAATGATAAAATCTTTTTATTAGTGGGAAAAAAATATGATTTAATTAAAGTGATAGTTTGGTTTGCAGAGATCAAAACTTGATCTAGCTCAGGACTGTTTTGATTATCATAAACCTATAAGGTATTTTAAGAGAGATGATGTTGTGAAGGTTGTGCTTGAATGAATATAGTTTATCCAAAAATAAAGCGTCTCATCACTTACCTCTATTTTGTTTCTTATCCATATGGCTTACAAAAGCAGATTTCAGATAGAATGATGTCATTCAGTGACTTTTTCATATAGCTAATTAAATGGGGAATGAGAGAGTTTCTCTGTCTGTCATCTCATTTTGTGCCAAATACATTTATTTGTATAAATTAATTGTATAACAATTGTAATTACATAATATGATTTTCAAAAGCTGAAGTGATTACCTTTATTTGTTAGAATATGTATAACTCAATATTTTAACTAATTGCAAAAGCTGAATAATCAATCAAAGTCTACTGATTAATCAGTGAAACAATCGACGACTAGATGATTAATCGTACTAATAATCGTTAGATTAATCGATTATCAAAATAATTGTTTGTTTCAGCGCTAATCTGCATTATTGTTGCCTTTAGGACAGTTTTGGTCATTCAGTATTAACAGTCAACTGCTATAATGCTGCTGTGCCTGTAGAGAACCACTGATAATGTAGCACCGACTCTTTATGAAGCAGTTTTGCCCATTAGTGGGATGCGTTTATGAACGTTGCATCAGTGCCTTCATTAAAAAACATTATTAGACTACATTAAGTGATTATAATGACTCTGGGATTTGTTCAGCAGTGTTTCAGTCATAACCAGCAAGTTACATTGGGCTGCAATTAGCAGAAAATGTCTGTAATTTCTGGTCTGATTTTTGGTTTCTCCACTGTTTATGTTCAGTGCTAAATGGTAGTGATTTTTGTTTGCTTTTTATAATGAATAACTTATTTTCCTAAGTAATCACTTTTATGTTGGGCAGATAACTTTGGAAAAATAAAGCTGGCTTTGATATTATGGTTAGAAGTTATTAAATGGTCAGCTCACATGCCAGACATTGGTAAATCTTTTTTTCCCCCCAGATGGACAGGCAAAATAAAGTTGTTGGAATGCTGTGCATGCATGTCAAACTCACAATTTCAAATTCACAATTTACTCACAATTTGTACTTGATAAAAATGTATGTTTGTTGTAAAATGCCTATGGTGTTTTAAGATTATATTTATGTGACTTTTCTAGGTTCCAAAATAACACAATTATTTAAAAATAGATGATAAAATCATTAAAATTAGCTAAAACAACTAAAAATCCTCATCCTCAATCCTCAAAAGTCATTTTGCAGTCATGTTGCTGAGAACCCCTATCACCTAGAGCAGTGTTACTCATTGCGCGGCTTGCGAGCCTCATGCGGCTCGCCAAGCTTTACTTTGTGGCTCGCATGGCAGTAAATAATATGATGATATGATCATGGTCAATACAGATATTTCATAAAAACATTAAAAACAAGCAGGGCTATAACATAACCCATTGAAAAAACTCACACCATGTCTACACCGGACGCGAGTGGCGCTATCCGACAAAAGACAATAGAACCCAGTGATGTTGTCTACACTGGATGTGGCGCGGCGCCATGCGATGCGACGCGACACGATCCCCATCAGTAAACTGATGCCTCGTTCTATTTATGACGAACTGTACTGACACTACATTCAAATGATTTGCAAATGTCGCTTTGTCGCGTCAAGTGTAGACAGACTTTTAGCGCAGCAGGGCGCGGCACGAAAACTGTTGCGTCCGGTGTAGACACGGTCAGACAGTGTCTGCTCTATTACAAATAATTTATATATATATTTTTTAAAAATACCTAAAACAGCAGCATTACAAGATGGAAATATAGACTAGAAAAGATATTTACACTTGCTCTGTCCTACGTCCATAACACTGACTCACTACAGAGTTTCCAGTTAATCTTAACAGCTCTTAACGCCGAATGTGCACTTGGATGGTTAGATACATGATGGGCTAGTATAAAAAAATTAAATAACTTAAGGTCTTTCCAGCATTAAGGTAATCCTTCTTTTTTTTTTTTAAATAATCTTGTCTCAGTTACAAATTTCACTGGTAAATGATAAAGAATGATAGCCCCTTTTGTATCGCATTGCATATGACAGATTGATAAAAAGACATGCTATTTATGACTGGATGTAATTTTGGATACTTCGTGGTAAAAGTGGCTCTCCGATTGACTTTGCCCTATCAGTGCGGCTCCCATGAAAAAAATAGTGAAGACTACTTCCCTAGAGTAAACTCACACTTAGGCATCCGGAATCATTCCAGTGCATTGACTGTACTCTGATTACCTGGCTTTACGTGTTGAAGACCCCACCCATCTCCTGATAAAAAGAGCACAGAGACCACAGTGAATGCTGCTCATTAACACAACTCGACAATTAAAAAACTTCAAAGCTCTCATAGTCGTCACTCAGGTGAGATGGCGCAATGTCAAGCTGTTAGGAAAAGTCCACACTGCAAACTAGGTCATGTTGATTTATCCTTTTTGGCAAAACATGTAAGTCATATCATCTGTCAGTATTATTACCCGGGAGTTTCGAAGAGATTGGTCTTTAACTTGTATCCGAATACTTCATGAAGTGCAGTGATGTATCCGTCAGCTGGTGTTTGAGATCCTATTGCTCCTGAAGGCTTCACTATACTCAGTAAATTGTTGCAGTTCTCATTTCATTATATACTAAACATTTGAGCTAGACGTCTTTTATCGCTGTTTCTTGCCGATGCTTGTTGCTTGTGTGTGTATGTTCAGTTAAGGGATAGCAGGGGTGCCGAGGAGGTTACGCAACATTCGTTGTGGCATTTTATTTTAAAGCTCAACTGCTGCTCAGCCCTTGCACAACGTGAATGTCAGCATGCGTGTTGATTGTTTTTTGTTTAATGAATCTGAAGTTCATCCAGTCCATCTGGCAGTCTATTTGCTGTAACAAAGTACACATCAAGAAGGCACACTCTGGACGCAAAGGTCACAAGAGTGACAAGATGTTAATTCAATAAGAGCGACAAGGATGGCCGATCTGCATGGCTGCGTTTTTTTTTTTTCCCCTTCCTAATGCCAAGCCTTGGATTGGGTTTAAACTTGTGAAGTGTGTCATTAGCATGGAGGTGGTTGACAAATATGGCTTTGGACAAGAAATATCACGCAACTACTTCACTGCCTACATGAGAGCAGGGTGGTGTTTCTTTTCAAATGTATTTAAGTTTCCCTAAAGTCATTTGGAATTTTCCCCCTTAGTCTGTAAGGCAGTATTTTCCTGCCGCCTTCTTTCCTGGGCACGACCGCTTTCTTGCCGGCTGACAGCATGGAATAATTTCTAAATGGAGGCTGGGCCCACACAGTCTTTTGGGAGTGGCTTGGAATGACAATCATTTTTCTCTGACTGGTACAAGGCTGGAGAGAGGAGAAGTGGAAAGGGGGAAAGAGGGAAGAGGGAAGGGAGGAGGAAGAGAGAATGGGCTGGTGTGCACTGCAGAAAGTTTTCCTCACCAGTTTATTAGCTAGCAATTTAAAAATTCTCACAACGGAACTGCATGAATGTGCATTTTGTGTTTTGAACTGTTTTGATGAATAGTTTGGAATGGCTTGTGTCTGCTTGTCTTTACGTTCGGCTGGTGTCTGAACGAACTGCAAGACAGGACTGGGAATGCCTGGAATTAGATTCTTTTCAGTCTTTGGTTAGGGTCTGCAGAGCTGAACTCTTACAGCAAACACTCTCACGCACTTGTTCTTGTATAAATTCCTGTACAATTCCAGACTTGTTGAGTGGCATTCCAGGCGACTATGAGAGAATCCCATGACGCAGATGCCCAAACATGCCTGTCTTGTTTAAGAGGTGCATGAATGCCACCGCAAATAAACTAATTATACTTCACAAAAAAAAATGCAAGGCTCAAAAAGACAGCACCAGTAATCTGAAGTCAGCACAGTCCCAGCTAGGGCTGGGTATCGTTCAAAACTTTTCGATACCGATACCGATACCTTGACTTCGATACCGGTTCCTGAGAACTGCAAGCTAACCAGTGTTTTCAGAAAGCAAGCGCGTTTGTCCACAGTGGAGAGAGCGCGCGTGCACATGGTTGCCAGGTTGACAAAGATAAGTAACACATTTAGCAGATATTTCTGTATTGCGCAAGTGGGAAGCTCTGTGTCGGGGATTACGTCTCTCTATATCAGGCAACCCAGTTGTGTTCCTCTGCGGCCAGATTAAACCTTGTTATAGCCTATACATTATGCTCTATTCATTATTTTTTTAGAAACCTCGCACTTTTCTGCTCAATTTTAAACGTTGTTCTTGTATTCAAATTAAGTG
>NW_015555883.1:74644-88011 GCF_001515605.1 Sinocyclocheilus anshuiensis
CACTGCTGCACACGTGCCACAATATCGATACAGGGCCAGCTGTATTGATACTCGTATCGTCAAATCTCTGTGTCGTATCGATATTTTGAACACAGCACTAGCTCAGACATAATCATAATTTCTATTCATTTTCGACTGATTTACTGATGAGCATTAGCAGCTTCCAGCGCAGTCTGCCTGTGTTCTCTCTTCCACAATCGCTGTTCTGACTCAGAGGTAATAACATATTTAATTTCAGCAACATTACATGGCCAAAACACACATTGAACGGCAATCGGAAGTTATTAAAAGCACCCGATGGTGGTTTAAAGTGAGTTTTGAGTAAAAGCGGAATATAAATCTTATGTGGCGAGCGACTGCAATTGCACGCGATCACAGATTGCACGCTTCCCACCCGAATCTGGTGTAAACTAGTAGGTGTGTTCGACTTGACGCGGACTGACTGTGCAGACCGATCGGTGTATTACAGTACCACGAGCTATAGAGAGCAGACTGCTCCGTACGCTTTCGACGTTGATGAGATTAACCTCTTAAGTATCGATATTTGGTACCGAACGACTAGATGTTTTTCGATACTCTATGGTATCGAGGCAATTCGGTCGGTGCCTAAATAGTATCGAACTCGATACCCAGCCCTAGTCCCAGCTGTTTTATTCAGCTGTTTTATTCAACCTCTTTACCAAGTATTGCAGCATCTTTACTGCTACCAATTTGTTGGACACAGTTGTGGTGATAAAAGGCAATTGATGCTTCTGTATTTATGAAGTAGTCTTCTATAATAATTAGTGGTGGACTGATACGGGTTTTTCAATAACCAATACTGATATCTAAAGTGTAGGGTGACTAGTGGCATTTAATGTTATGTATATTTATGCCAATGTAATTTTAGTTATATTTCCTTTGCAATAAATTATGACAAACTAAATTACAGCAAACTAATAAACACTGCTGTAATTGTATTTTTTAATGCAGCTGTAAATTTGGCTTCTTTTTTTTTTGGCTCTGAGTGAAATGTTCCAGCGACGTTAAAGAAATTATCCTGGAATTTTGCTTTATTTTAATTTAAATGAGTGAATTTAAGTTTTGTAAGAGTTGTTTAAAATCGTCTCCGGTTACTTATGTAACCATGGTTCCCTGAGTAGGGAACGAGACGCTGCGTCCTCTAGGGGGCGCTATGGGGAACGCCTCGTCGTCACCCGTGTCTGAAGCATACATTAAAAAAACACCAACTCGTTGGCCGGCGACAGCCATGACGTCACTACCGGTGCGACTATAGTATAAATAGGCGCCGGGAGCACACCTCATTCACTTCTTCGTATGAAGCTTGCGTCCGCAGCATGGCAAGAAACCTAGAGGACGCAGTGTCTCGTTCCCTACTCAGGGAACCATGGTTACACACAGAAATGCACGCTTCAAACAAAACAGTCAATGAAGACGAAGAATGAGAATGAGGTGTGCTCCCGGCACCTATTTATACTATAGTCGCACCGGTAGTGACGTCATGGCTGTCGCCGGCCAACGAGTTGGTGTTTTTTCAATGTATGCTTCAGACACGGGTCACGACGAGACGTTCCCCATAGCGACCCCTAGAGGACGCAGTTCGAAGTTCCCATGAAAGGGAATCACATATGCATCAAAGCATTTTAATGATTGGAAATGAAACTTGTATAACTGAAAGTTAAATGGACACTTGTTTTCTCACTTTTTTTTAATTTTATTTTTTTAAACATTACATGAGCAAAATAGCACTTCTATTAGTCATTGGACATGGTTACTAGCCGACACAGATACTCTCAAAACGGTTGAGTATGGGCTTGGCTGATAATCAGTCTATCGAAATAGAAATATTCTCAGTCTATAAATATTATATAGTGGACCACAAAGCCATGTGCAGTGCAAATGTATCTAAAAGGTCAAACCTGACTGTATGCTCACACACCCATTTAATCCTGAACATTTTCTAAATAGCATGCACACACTTGTTGAAAAAAAATAAAAAGCAGAAATGTTGGTGCACAGTTGTAGCGTTAGTTGTCCAGAGGCTGATGGGACACCAGTATTTGCCATGAGTCATGCTATAACTAACCCAGTGCAGTCTGTAATTCAGGGATCCCCTCCCTATACATTCATCATCACATTATTAATAGTTCACCTCCAGCCCCTGGATATGCCCCACTTCCCATGACTCCAGAACAGGTGATACGTCTGCCTTTCCCTTCCTTTCCATTGCCCCCTGACTCTCAAACTGACATCTGATCAGTCTGACGATGTTTGGGATAGACCTCCGGCACCGCTCGCTTTGTATGGACTGGCCATCTGTTGACTTTGGTTTGTATTTTCAGATGGTATGGTGAGACCAGGTTGAGACCAGAGCCTGTGTTCTGGGTAAACTTGACCAGCATTTGCTAATGTTTCTGGAGAAGTGTATGCATGATGGACTGAGGTGTAGGCTAATTGCACTGTTATTTTTCACAATAGGGCTGCAACAAATGATTTTTGATGATAGATGATATTTAGCTAATCGATTAATATAACGATTAATCGACTAATCGTCGATTATTTCCCTGATTAATCCATATACTTTGATTATTCAGCTTTTGCATTAAGCTATATATATTCTAACAAATAAATAAAGGTAATCACTTATGCTTTTGAAAACCATATTATGTAATTACAATTATACAATTAATTTATACAAATAAATATATTTGGCACACAAAATGAGACGACAGACATAGAAAATCTCTCATTCACCAGTTAATTAGCTATATGAAAAAGTAACTGAATGACATCATTCTGCCTGACATCTCCTTCTGTAAGTCATATGGATAAGAAACAAAATAAAGGTAAGAGATAAGATGCTTTATTTTTGGATAAACTATTTTATTCACAACATAATCTCTCTTAAAATACCTTATAGCAGGGGTGTCAAACTCAGTTCCTAGAGGGCCGCAGCCATGAAGAGTTTAGTTCCAACCCTGCTCCAACACACAAACCATGCAGTTTTCAAATAAGCCTGAAGGACTTGATTAGCTGGATCAGGAGTGTTTAATTAGGGTTGAAGCTAAACTCTGCAGGGATGTGGGCCTCCAGGAACTGAGTTTGACACCTATGCCTTATAGGGTTATGATAATCAAAACAGTCCTGAGTTAGCTCAAGCTGTGATCTCTGCAAACCAAACTATCACTTTATTGAAAAAAAAATTCCCACTAATAAAAAGATTATATAATTAGCTAGCTCCACACTGGAGAGCTGCTTTATAACAAAAAATTTAGTTATAATTCTGACTGAAAGCGTCACTGACACTGTTTTTCAAGCTTAATACTGTAAAGCTGCTTGATTTAAGGCTATCTATTGCATAAAGTACTATATAAATAAATGTGACGTGACTGGACTTTACTGGAGTACTGAACCGCAGAGCTCTTGCAACATCCACATTGCTGTAATAAGATGCTTTCTTAACTGCTGCTTTCTCATCGCTCTCAGTTTTTGTTGTTTATTTCGTTATTGAGAGGAAAGCGCGCAGCATATGCATATTACACATTCATCCAAACGCCACTCAGCTTTTTAAAGCTGCGTTTGCTCTAAAGCACTGTGTCTTCTCTTGAATTGCATCCAGGAGGGCTGAATTACAGTCTTGCGCTACAGCGCCACACTGGTCAAAACCCATTATTGCAGGCTCTTGCATTAGGTTATATGAGATCAGATGAGTACTCGACAACAAAAATATTTGTTGACAATTTTTTGTCTATAATGTCGATTAATCGTTTTAGCCCTACTTCATAATGACTTGTTAATTGGTCACAGGGTGTTAGAAATGGTCATCCCCTCTATCTGTGGTACAGAGCTTTGCTTTCTCACATGTACTCTTTGCTCATTTGCTTCTCTCTGCTTCAGTGACTGAAGTATTTATCAAATAAACAAATGATCAGAGCAGAGGCAGTTGTTTGGGATGGCTGCCCTGCAGCGTTCACACTGTGCAACTATTCTCGGTGTGTTTGATGTTGTCGGTATTCAGAGGGCATGGGGGTGGGAAATGCATGCTGGTGGGCTAGTGACTGACCAGGAGAGTAGTTTGGACCACCATGCTTTTTTTCCCCACATTCTCAATTGCAAAGCAGTGCTGTCTCACATTTTGCATGAACATTTACATGGGCGTATTCATAGCATTCTAATACATATCCCAAAAAGCTTTCCAAAAATATCACAACAAAGAATGTAAGTGTTCAGTCCATCTACTGTTTATAAGAGTGCTTTAATTTGGTAGCTGGGATGCCAGCAAACCGATTGACTTTCTTTTTTGGCTATATTTCGCAAAGTGTTAAACCCATCCTTGCGTTTTTTTCCCTCCAGTATTGTTCTGTAGTGCTTATGTAAGTCGTAATGTGTCTAATTATCATAATTTTCTGCTAACCAATAATTAGAGGTAAGATTAAAAAAAAGCTTCTATTTATTATTATCCTTTATTTTACCAGGAATGATCCCATTGAGATATAAATCTCTTCTACCAGGGAGTCCTGGCCAAAATGACAGCACAGAAAGTTTCACATACAGATTAGACACAAAACAAAACACAAAATAATAAATAAAAAAAATATCATCCAACATCATATTAAAAATTACATAAAACATTCACAAGTTTCTTCCAGGTAGAACTTCAAAAGATTTCTACAAATATTTAGGGATGGAATTGTTTCTAACATCACTCTGCATTTCATTCCATAGCCTAGGGCCATAGGAGGAAAAGGCAGTTTTGCCAAATTCAGAGCATACTCTAGGAACAGTCAAATGTAATTTGTAAGAGTTTCTAGTGCTATAATTACAAGTATAATATGATAAAAGATTACAAATATAAGTTGGCAGTTTACCTAATAATGCCTTGGCAGTAAATAATAACGTATGCATTTTTCTCCTTTGGTACAAGGATGACCAACCAACTATTTTGTACAAAGTACAGTGATGGGAACGTGAAGATGTATTTGTCACAAATCGTATTGCAGCATGATATATACTATCCAACTTCCTTAATAAGGACAAGTTTGCATGCATATAAACCACATCACCATAGTCCAACACTGAAAGGAAACAACTTTGGATAATTATTTTTTTTGCTTCAAAAGGAAAGCACTTCTTAATACGAAAAAGAAAACCCAATTTAGGTCTGAGCTATTTAGATTTCATGACAATTTGACAGGTAAACCTGATGCTTTGGCTGTGTCCAAAAGATGAAAAACCGAACAATCAGTAGTGTATTGAAATTTGGAAGGCATAAAGGCACGTCACGATTTGATGTTTGCTAAGAAGTCCACTGAAGTGCTTTGAAACATGCAGCATTATTCTGTGTGTTGACGTAATTTCAACTGAAACGGGAAGACAGGACATATCAAGCAGCCCCGCCCCCTTTTTTAAATGGCCAATAATGTTTCATTTATATCACCGCTTGGGCCAGAGCTGTTGAGCTTGGTAAATCTTCATTTGACAGCATATGGCCGCCACAGGCTAATAGATTTTCTTTAGATCCAATATAAAACTGTTACTAAAGCAAAACGGGGAATATAATAATGGTGAGGATGTGTAGCTTAAAAAGTTTGTTATCTCTAGAGCCCGACCAATATATCGTTTTGCCGATATTATCGGCCGATATGAGCCTGTCGCCGATATATCGGTATCGGCGAATATGCCGCCGATATGAATTTTTTTTTTTACAGAACATATAATGCAGATAAAATGCTTTAAATGGTGTAATTACTTAGTTTGTCCAGCAGAGCGCGCTCCATTGTTTGCTACTGGCGACCTGGATGAAACGCTTTAAAGCTTAAGTCAATGGAAAACCATTGAAATTTTGAACGGCCATATCTCCGTAACGGCGTGGCGAATCCACACCAAATTCGGGGGATCTCTTCAGCTCAAGGAACCCTCTCGAACGCGAATCGAGTGTACGTCTCGAGGCCCTCTTTCGAATGAGACCACCCCCGCGTGGATAGCCCCTGGGGTTCGGGAGTTACGGCTGGTTAAATTCGCGGTCCGGCGCCGACCGATCTAGCGATCCCGGGGGGCTACCGACGCGCGGAGGGTGGCGTTCCTATATATAGTACCAGTCAAATGTTTGGACACACGAATGGGAAAGTGTCCAAACTTTTGACTGGTACTGTACTATAATATACACAAAAAATATCGGCCGATATATCGGTATCGGCCTTTTTTTACTCCCTAATATCGGTATCGGGCCCCAAAAAACCCATATCGGTCGGGCTCTAGTTATCTCTTCTAATTGTCATTGTTGTTTATCGAACCGTTTCTCCTAGTGATGCACCGAATGTTCGGCCGAAAATAGCAAAAAAAAGCTCTTTTGGTGTTCAGCTGAACAAGCGAAAAGACCGAATAAATTGTACTGAACAATGACGTGACACGATCAAATAACAACCAGCGCAGAGTGAGAGGCGCGCACTCTTTATAACGCAGCACACATGTCAGCAGTGTGGAAGCATTTAAAACTGTCTGAGAAAGAGGCAGGGTGATTGTTGCTAGTTACTGTATGATGATTGAAATCGCGAAATGGCCATAAACAGTTAGTAAATAAACTGCAGAACGTTATGTTTTCTAATACACGCACGCGTTGCATGTATTCTGACAGCGCTGCAAGAACTCGTGGCAGATCTGCTTGTTAACCAGGGTTTAAAGTCCAAAGCGTGAGGGAAATCTGCACTGAAACAGTGTACTCGTCAGTTGCTCAGTCACATTTTTATGAATTTTTAAAAGGCATGTGACAATGCAATACGTGCAACATATTCATAATGAGACTCATTTATAAATCTGCTGTTGTCAACAAAAAGAAGCATTGAGGTCTTCCTGCGCGTTTCCGCTTAGACTTGTGCCGGTATTCTGTAATGCGATATATCACGGTAATGAATATGCACAATATTGTTATCGTGGGCACTTCTAAATACCGTGAATAATTATATATTATGCATTTTATGAATGCATTTTAAGAATACTTTTCCCATCAACTGGTCAAAATGCACAACACCGCTGTATGCTGCATGAAAGACGCGTGCGCACTCTGATGTAAATAAGCACGGACGAGAAGCACATGGCAGAACATGTGAGAGGCGTTCTGGATGAAAGCGCACTTTCACTCTCTGACAGCAGATGGCGCTAAACTGCAGAAATATTATTATTATTATTTTTATTATTATTATTAATTCATTTAAATGCAGCTGTTACCCCGGAAACCCTGTAAACAAAGCAGCTGCACTACTTTCTGTTTCTGAATCATGTTTAAATGATTTAAACAGCCATTCAGATTTGTGTATTTGCTATGATGTTCATCACAGCGCCAAATACTTAAATATTTAGACTTAATTTTTTTAAAACTAAATTTCAATATCGTGATAATACCGTATACCGTGATAAAAGCATTAGCAATTAATCGCAACATGAAAATTTGATACCGGCATATCCCTATTTCCGCTAAAATAAAAGTTGAGAAAAAGCAAGAACTCCATCAACATTCGTAAACGTTTGTATTGTAATTTTACTGTTGTTCTGTAAAATAAAATAAAAAGACAATAATAATTATAATAATAATTACAACAGCTCTATTAATACATTTATTATAACATTCACACATAGTGTTCATATTGGGATCTGTAATATTTTCTAATGTTTTAAAATAAGATTCTTATGCTCAGCAAGGCTGCTTTCATTAAAAAAAAAAATACATGCCTTATTCAAGAAGGGGGTCTGATGGCCAAAAAATATTATTTTACTAACTTATTAATTTTAAGTTAAATTGTGCTTTGTTGGTTTAATGTCTGCTAGAATGTTAAAAAATGTTCAGTGTTAAATATTTTTTAATTATTGTTTTGTAATTGATTTTTTTCTTTGAAAAGCAAGACAAAATAGTAAAAAGCACATTTTGGCTATTTAATTTATGCAATGGTGAAAAAAATTGGCAAAATACTTGGCGGAAAAAAACTCGAAAAACCGTATTCGGCCTTCGGCTTTCAGCCCAGGGTTTCATTTTGTTTCTTTTTCAGCTTCGGCCAAGAATTTTCATTTTGGTGCATCCCTAGTTTCTCCTCCTAATCTCATCCATATCACTATTAAAATATAGCATTCTTTGTAGAAATCAAATGGGTCAGGTACGTTTTGTGGTCTGCTCCGATTCACACATATGATCGCTCTGCTATCGTGTTTCTGGACCAGAGCAGACTGGGTGCACGCTGCGGTAGTTCGGGTTATGTTCAACAGAAGAAAAACTGATTCACGTTTAAAACTACTTCAGAGTGAGTAAATGATGGCAGAATTTTCAGCAGTTTGGACTTTAATGTAGAGAAAGAACATGCACTTAACCTTTTCACAGGCATTTTGTTTTCATAGACAGATATCGTATAGTATCAATATAGAATTGTCTAACAATTAGGGGTGTTATTGACAAAAAATTATATCTCGATATTTTATGGGATTTTATCGATAACGATAATTAGGCGATATTTTGCTTTGAAATTAAAACCGTCAGCAGGTGGCAGCAAATCACTGTTAATAAGAGAGTCATTGCGATTGAACCGAATTATTTAAACGGTTGATTCATTTAAACGGTTGATTCATTCAAGAACGAAACACCGTCATGTTGCTCAGTTATTAAGTAAATACTCTCCAAACCGGCCATTTTGACATATTTTGTGTGTATTTCATCGTTTGGACATGCGCCCGAAGCTCAAAGTGTAATTTGTTTGTCCGTTTTGGAGCGCGTCGCACGCACACACGCGCACACATTTCAGCCTGAGGAACAACGTCTCTTGTGCGGATTGTGCTTTCAACATTTTATGATCAAACATGTCCCGCAATTTAGCAACAGTAAAGACGGCATCTTACAACAATCACCGATTGAGCTGATTCTGATGAAGCTTCTCCGCGTGGGCGCGATCTCGCTTCTGAATTGCGAATAGCAAAAATGCATCATAGACAAATGTTTGAAAAACATTGAAACATTTGAATTTGCAAGATAATGTATATATAGCAATAATAAATGTTTGTGTGTTTTATAAATTTTTCCAGTACCAATAGCAGAACCGTTAACGTCAGAGCTTATCGATACTCCGGTCTTTCATAATTTAGCCCCGGGACCAATTAAATACCGGGTTTCGGTACCCATCCCTAGTCATTACGCACACCATTTTGTTGATAAAAGGCCATTTGGATTGAAACAGGCTGGAATTTTTGCTGTTTATTATGCATATTCTGTTTGTTGATAACAAAACAGCACAAAAACGGCATGGAAACTTTTCTTGTGTTGCTTGGAATACTGTGAAACCAGTTTCCTTATGAGATACACTACGAGGGTTTGATAAGTTTGGAGCTGGTAAGATTTTTCAAGAAATGTTTTTGAAAGAAGTCTTTTATACTTATCAAAACTGCATTTATTTGGTTGTAAATAGAGTAAAAACTGTAATATTGTGAAATATTATTACAATTTCAAATAAGTATAAAATCAGTATTTCCCACAGAATTTTGTGAGACTGGGAAAATTTTGTAAATTTTAAAATTGGGAGCAAAATTAAGAGCTCCAGTCCAGACCCATTTTAATGACCAAGTTGAACAGCGTTGCCAATGGCACAAAACAATTCTATAGACCTTTGTTATTATGAGAAGTGTAAATACTGTTGTTTCCACTGCTGTTTCCTATGTTAATATATTTTAAAATGTAATTGATTCTAGGGATGCTCCGATCCACCTTTTTTGCCTCCGATACCGATTCCGATACCTAGGGTTCGGTATTGGCCGATACCGATTCCGATCCGATACCAGTGAAGTTTTTTTCCCTCATTTAAATAAATGTAGAATTTATATATCTCTGTGTGTGGAACTGATAATCATTCTTTCACAATCTACTAGATACAGACTACTTCATTATAAAGAAAAATAAAATAAACAAATATGAAAAAATATAGGCCTATGTATATTTATAATCTGACAAAAATTTATCATAAACTAGGTTAGTGGATAATTCGGCAGCAAAAGTTATTCTAGAAAAATCAGTGCACAATAATTTTAGAAATCCAAACATTTAGTGAAAAAACAATATTTTGTGGGGAACAAATAAAAGTGTTGCACTAAATATGGTAAAATGTTACACATTGCTATTTGTATTATTATAAAATCCATTCATTAAAAACATTCATGAATGTATTTATATATAAGTATATACTATAAAATTAAAATACATTTATTTGAAATGTATAGCATATTTTTTAATAAGGCAAAAACATATGATAGATACGATAGGACAAAACGAATACAGTGCAGCACAAACTGTTTTTATACAGTCAACCCTCAACGGACACCTTGGCAATTGAATCGCCATTGGCTAGTATATTTTTTTGTTTACTCGCCAGACTGAAATTCTATACTATATATATATATAAGTTATGCCATTTTACAAACATATATAATGTTTGTAAAATGGTACAGCTTTTTAAATATCTGAAAGTACACTCTTAATATCAGTCAGTCAAGCAGCACATGGGAGAAAAACTTGTGACTAGATCAGACATTTTTCAATGGAACGCTTATGCCTAAACAATCTAGTAATTGTCAGTACACAGTACACTAAAAACAGCAATTTTGTGAAATATTATTACAATTTAAAATAACTGCTTTCTATTTTAACATACTCTGAAATGTGATTTATGCTGAATTGTCAGCAGCCATTACTCCAGTCTTCAGTGTCACATGAAGAATCATGCTCAAGAAATATTTCTTTTTCTTATCAATGGTTAGAAGGGTTGTGCTGAACAGTTTTGTTGAAACTTGCTTTTTTTCAGGATTCTTAACAGCATTTATTTGAAACGGAAATCTTTTTTGTAACATTTATAAATTACACTTTTGATCATTTTAATGTGTCCCTGATGAAAAAAGTATCTTTAAAAAAAACTTAATTTAAATTGTTTAAAAATTCTTAAAAAAAAAAACTGTTGAGGGATCTCTTGGAGGAAATCACAAAGACTGGTATTCATTTTCTCCTATTGATAGATATGCAATCCAGAGCTCAAGGTTAAAAACGTCTCTTAGTAATGTAATTTGTTAGTCTCCAAAGAAAACTTGCAGATCGCTGAAGCGAGCACTTCTGACTTTCTACTTGATTTAGATGTAGTATTTCTTACCCTCAGAACTTATCTCTGCAGCAGAGTGGAAAGAATTCGAGTTATCACAGAGTTGATTTCATTCAGTAGGATTATAGTAAGATGTTGATGTTCGGCTCCAGAGCGTGTACTTGCCCTGAGGAATACCCTGATCTGTCCTCATAACTGGCTTCCTCTGAAACAAACCATACTCCCACGTCCAGGCCTGATGCAGGTCACAAACCTCATGAATTTGGGAAGATGCATCAGCGCTGTGTGCCAGGAGTCGTCAATGAACATGACTGATCTCCTCTGCTTCCCTTTTTCCTTTTCTTGTATTTCTTATGTGTTTAATTTACAATGGAGAGTATCCCACCAACAACTAGCGACGGTGTGCCTAGGTCCTCATCATCTGTGATAGGGGTGTAACGATACTCAAACTGAACCGGAAAACCGTGATACACCATCCATGATACGTATCACCGTATTCTTGTCAAACATTCACATTCATGCGGCGCTTTTGGCCCAGAGACATCATATTAGACGACTTCAAACTGAACTACACGGCGCGGAGTAAATGCGTCTTTTGCGTCAGAATGTTATGAATTTTGACGTCTTACGTCAGCGCGTTCTGAACTTGCATGTGCTTATACTGGTAATCTTCATTCTGCGTTCACACAGAGCAGATTACTGGTAATTTGCTGGTAATGTTACAAATTCTCATACCGATAAATTGCCGGAACAAATTTACCAGTATTTTTGAAAAGGACCTGATCATACATGATCTCTTAATGGTAATTTACCAGTAAAGTCTCCTTGTAAACATCGTTGGTCATGTCTTAAGTGAACGTAAACAGTCGAGAAAGACAACGCATGTGTATCAGTATCAGTTTACTGGATCTGTGAAGAACAGCAGTGCGTTACTACTGTCTTTGTTTTTAATGTTAAACAACTAAAGGCAAGGAAATCACTTGCTTCTCTTGATTGAATAGCTTTTGTAACTTCAACAAAGATTGGTCTTTTATTTATACAGTGAAATATGCACTGTTATTTTACGTTTGTTTACTTCTACATTTCTGTGCCTGAAAATTACTGTTAAACACCTGAAACATCTGAAAAACACTGTTTATTTTATTTGTATCTTTGCTCTATCGTATTTATTTGTGCTGTTGCATTTAGTTCAATTATTTGTTGTTTTCTTTATTTTTATTTCACCATAGTCCTTTTTTCCCTGAACATAGCACATACCAAACAGAACCGTACCGAACTGTGACCTTAAAACTGTGACCCTAAAACCGTGAACCGAACCTTGAGCAATCTGGACCGTTACACCCCTGATCTGTGATATCAAAAGGTGCTCAAAACATGGGCTCATGTTGGCGGCACAAACTTTTATCATCTCTCCTGCTCTCGGCAGAATGATGTTCATTTTCTCGAGGCCTGTTCTTCTGTCTTTCTGCCTTTTGTTCTTCCTTTATCTAGAGAATCCAGAGGGACCCGTGGCTCAAGGTGTATAATGTCTGTGGGTATAGGAGAAAAACAAGAAAGGACCACGGTGTTTGCCATTTTGTGAAAGCCTATTAGTCAAGCTCTTGTGCTATTGTTGTGAAAATTAAAGGGGTCATATGATGCAATTTAAAATTTTCCTTTCTCTTTGGGGTGTTACAAGCTGTTCGTGCATAGATAAGGTACCTAAAGTTGCAAAGAAAAGTTAAGACTTCATGCCCACGCCCTCCTAAAACGCCTCGTTTAAACACGCCCCCACATGTCTACGTCACTGTGTGGGAAGATTTGCATAACACCGCCCAAATGTTCAGGCAAAGAAAGAAGGCGCAACTTTTATTTTAGCTGTAGTATTGTTGCTCCATGCCATGTCGTGGAGACGCTGTGTGTTTCGTTGTGAAAGCGAAACTACTTTGTTTGGCCTTCCAAAAGAGGACGATATCCGCTTCGTCATGACTAGAGCTGAACCGTGCTGGTCGTTGAGGAAATACATCAACTTCGCGCTGTGGATCGCCGGATCGGCTTTCACCGTGGACGAAGAGGAGTCCAGCCCGGGGTTGTCACATGTGGTTGCCGCAAGCCCGCCGGCCGCTCCTTAGTCGAATCCTCCGGCCGCGCCGTTCTCAAGCCTGCCGGCCGCCGCTCACTCAAGCCCTCTGGCCGTTCCTCACTCAAGCCTGCCGGCTGCCTCTCACTCAAGCCCGCTGTGTGTTTCGTTGTGAAAGCGAAACTACTTTGTTT